>NC_030388.2:23269414-23574965 GCF_001625215.2 Daucus carota subsp. sativus
CTTGGTATAGGCCTTGAGGTGAGCATGAAGTGGTCCAATTGTGTAGATGTTTGGAATCTGAGTGCGTAACTGAGACAAAATTGGTCCTTCAAGAGCCTCAAATGTGTTTAGTATCAAGGCCTGAGCTCGAACAGTTTGCTGAGTTTCGGTTAACCACATCTGGAAACCAGTATCATTTATGTCAGCAACACGGAACAGACTTGGCAGATCACGTCGCCTGAGAAAACTTTCCATGCCTGGTACACTCTTGATCGGAAAGTCCATATCATTCCCTATATATGACAAAATATTGACAACACTAACTTATGAAATGCCAATAACACTAAAAGTCACTATACTGCAGCACACATAAGTTGCTACTATGGTTCTCAGTTGGTGATTATCAACTTCTTAATTTTGTGTTTACAAGTTTGAACATAGCTAATTCACTAGGATTGGGAAAATAATTACCAACCTTTAAAAGGACACTCTGCGGCCTCAACAAGCTTGTTCATGCAAAAGTAAGACCAAAATGAACAAGCACTGATTGTACGAAAGTATATAACAGGAACGCCAATCTCTTCCCCAACATCAAGTGTAAATCTCATGACACCATCAGTAATAATACAAGTCACCGGATTCTTTAAGCCTTCACTCACCAGCAAATCTCTAAAAAATCCTTTAGCAGTTTTCAGAGAGTTGTACAAATTAAGTAGAATATCCATGGACTGTGCATTTCCATCTGAGACGCTTTCAGGTAACGTCTGGAAACGAAAGCCTGGATACTTAGTGTACCTCGAGACAACGTTTGTATTGGCCAGGAGACGAGCATGAGTTTGGACAGTGAGGAGGTAAGTGACATGGATGTTTGCAAGGCACAGTAGCTCGGTTAGTTTCAGCATTGAGTTTATGTGGCCCTGCACAGGGAACGGGAAGATGACTACATGTGGCTGGCTACTTGTTAATTTTGCCATTTTTTGTGCTGTTTCACTTGTCTCTGCAAAATTTGAGTTCAATCACTCTGTTTTATCACTAGCAGAGTGTCTAGGCAATGGACCTCCCCTTTTAACTTACTTGTTATCCATGTTTCCTTGTCACTGGTCGAATCACAGATATCAATATCAGATTCTATAGCAGGACGAATCACATTTCCCAACATTAGCCACCTACTCATTGGTGGGCACGGGATTTACTATGCCATACTGTATTAAATCTTTTGAAATAATTCACAACTCATCGAGGCCCCAGAGTGTCCTTTTAGTGGCTGGCAATTATTATATAAATATTAGTTTTTCTGATATTATTATTATTTGAAATTGTAAATTTAGTTCAGGACCTCCAAAATTATTGTTAGGGGCATACAAACTGTTGATAGTATTTAAAACACTGCATATGATGTTTGAATCAAATAATTATGATTATAATTTCATAGGGAACCAACTTTATTTTGTTCCACAGAGTAAAAACAACAAATAATCAAAGGCCTTTGTGATCCATAAATATAATCTCAGGACTCAGCTCATGTTACATGAGATTGAGATTTCGATTTCCCTATCATAAATATTGTTGGTAGGTGTGGTCTGGTCTTTGCACCTGCAGGTTCTGCAGCTGGTATATGGTGTGCTGTGATGCGCGAATATGGGTCCTGGATTGGCCAAGTATCCGATCAAGAGGTATTAGCTGGTTCGTGCTCACAAGTTACTCTTAGTGGTCACTTTCTGGTGCGGGTGATGTGAAAATCAATACTGGTGACACCCTGATCATTATAATCACTACATCAGAAAAAACATACTGAAAAAGAAAATATGTAAAATCTGGAGTTCCCAGATTAAGTTCTTTTATAAGTTCCCAGAATATTTTGGCAATAGGATTATGATATTTTTGGAAGTAATTGAAAAGCCTAACAATGATCCACATCTTAACACATTTGGTACTACCTCTATGATTCCAATGTACATATAATCTCCCGTGCCTATGAATGAGTTCTCATATGCTCCATTGTTGCTCCACACCTGTTGACTGTTATTGTCTTGAATCTTGATGTCATTAACCAAATTTCCCAAGTTTGAACAGGAAGACATCCCTTCACATAAAACTTTCGTGCCAAAAGAGCCATCCGATCAGCTGATTTCGTATGTATTAGTATGTGGAAAACTAATTATAATTATTCTTATCAACAAAATAGAAATATTTCCTACAACCTCTCTAAAAGTAATATATTCATCTGTTGAACATTGGTTTGGAGGTTCTACTATAGTATAGACAATCCTGTTTACAACCCTACCAAACGTGACAAACAAATTATTTTTAATTTCTGTTAACAAATATCTCATGGGTTAATATCTCATAGGGAATATAATGCTAGGATATTCCAAAGGCTTTTGCAGAGTGAACAAATGAAGATGATAGATTGACAGGACCTTTGAAGAGTTCTCCAAAGTAACAGAAGTTGAGATGCTTGGACCTCGTCAAGCTACCAGTACTCAACTACCAGGATAGTTTAAGACATACTTTATTTTTCAGGGGTGGATTTGAAGTTCATAAAGTTGTTTGATTGACAATAATAAAGAAGATGTAAGTCTTCGGGGGAATTGTGAATACCCTTAAAATATGAGAAGTTGCTTACTCACGCCTCCCTTGGTAACTTACAATTACTCCAAGGAGTGACCTCTCACACGGCTACCAAACACAATTTTATACTTCCTGTTAATTGCAACTTTCCTACCATAAACCGAACAAGCACTAAATCCTGATATAAAAGGAAAGAGATTCCAGAACTTTTATAACATTCAACACAGTGTTTTGATGAATTTTAAGCTTAACATTGCACCACATCTAAAGATATCTGAACCTAAGTAAGATATTCCAATCTATATATAATCTCCCACATGAATGAGTTCTCCTTTGCTTCCTTGTGTTTATTGCTGCTCCTTGTGCACCACGCCTGCTGTCGCCTTAATGTCTTTCACCAGACGTTCCAAGTTGGAACAAGAAGACCCGCCTTCACTCAGACTCTTCTTTGCCAACATAGCCATCCGATCAGCTGATTTTGTGAACTCATCTTTCCTCTCGATCATCAGTTCTTTGACCATCCTTTCAACAATAACTCTGTCACAAGTATCCTTCATATCAAGGCCAAGCTTCCAAACCTCACTCACAAACCTACTATTCACTTGCTGATCCATAAAATAAGGCCAGCATATCATAGGCACGCCTTCAATAACACTCTCCAACGTCGAGTTCCATCCACTGTGAGTCAAAAACCCTCCCACTGCATTGTGAGCAAGGACCTCCTCTTGGGGTGCCCACCCTACAATATACCCTCGCTCCTTCGTTCCCTCCAGAACCTCAGCCGGAATCTCCCCATCTCCTGATATAGAATCCGGCCTAATGACCCACAAGAATTTGCATCCACTTTTAACAAGGCCATACCAAAATTCCATTAACTGGTCCCTAGTCACAGTTGCTATACTTCCAAAACTAACATAAATCACAGACTTATAAGCCTGGGAATCCAGCCAACTCATGCAACTCCTGTCTTCTTTTCTCAAACTGTTTGATGAGGCTGTCCTGTAATAAGATGTTCCAGCTAGCTTCTTTTTGAGATGGGCATGAAGTGGTCCAATGGTGTAGATATTTGGACAGGAAGCATGTATGTGATCGAGAACAGGTCCTTCTAGATCATCAAATGCATTGAGTATTAGGCCTTGTGTGCGTGCATTTTCTTGACTCTCATTTTTGAAGAGCTGAATGCTTGGATTGGACAGAGTATTGGACCTGCAGAAGCTAGGAAGATCGCGGCGCCGGAGAAAGTTCTCCATTCCAGGCACACTTTTGATTGGAGTGTCCAGATCATCTCCTGAGAAGACATGTAGAGATCTTGATTAATAAGATGGTAAATATACCCTGCAGCTGCAATACTGTTGCATATGTCTTGAGGACTAATATTTGCTCCCCTCCAAAATACTAAGTACTCTCGTGTCTTTTTTTTTTTTTTTTTTTTTTGAAACCAAGTACTCTCGTGTCTTGAAATATAGAATATTTTTGCACATTCTAAGTTATTTGAATGTATATTATTAAATAACGATTATAACCGCATTGTTAAAAAATTTAGAAATGCGTGTTAAAAAGTTAAGGTGACCTGTATAATTGAATTTCGAAAGGAAAGAATAATAATTCACATATCACCCTGTTTTTAGAAATTGAGATCGAAATTAATCGGTTGACCTATCCATTCACGATTTATCCGATATTCAAATAGGAGTGTAATCCTTAAATTGGTAAAATACATTTTAAAAATTATTCAGAGATCAATCAGAAATAATTTAATAAATCGAGAATTTTTAGATAAGCATATGTCCATTGATATGTTAGAGCATCTCCAACCATCAAAAACCCTTAGCTAAAAGATGAGTTGACATACTTAAAATAAAAAAATTTAGCCAACAGCTCGAAAAACTCAACTCCAACCATGCTCAGCTGTTGTCTATAAATTTAGCCAACCTCCTATAAATACAGGTATGTAAGAAATCTGCAGGAAGATTGCACATCATTTATTACCATATTGAACTGATATATTCTATTTTAACAATCTAAAATATTAATAACATACTATTTTTAAATTATAGCCAACCAATATAGCCAACACCGTTGAAGCAAAATGTGTTACAGGTTCAGTAGGTTCGACAAATTTAGCCATCCATAGAAGGTTGGACAACAGCTGAGCATGGTTGGAGTTGAGTTTTTGAAGCTGTTGGCTAAATTTTTTTATTTTAAGTATGTCAACTCACCTTTTAGCCAAGTGTTTTAGATGGTTGGAGATGCTCTTATAATCTGAAAAAATTCTTATTAGGAATAAAATCTCCGGAATCATAATATTACCATCCTAGAACACGCGATCCTAAAAATATAACGGTACATATTTAGTAAAACAGGTATAATATACAAGATATATCAAAAAATGACTTTATTTCTAATATAGTAATAGTCTGATCCATATGTACCAGAGAATAATGAACCTGAGATTAAAACAAAATATTCGAGAATAGTGAATACACCTAAAAAGTATAACAAAATATACCGGTTTGGTTAACTTTTTAATTTTTCAGTTTTAAGAAATAATGAAAATACCATATACTTGCATCGTTTTCCATTTTTACTATGACTCTACAAGCTTTTAGAAATGATGACTATTCCGAATTTTGTCTCAAAATTTTTTTAAGAACTCAAAAATTTACGAAGAAAGCCTTGTATGGAATATCGAAAAAACCCGAAAATAATGGTAGAACATCAAGGAAAAATGACATACCAGTAAAAGGAAGCTCTCCTGATTGAATCATCTGAGGCATCGAAAAGAAGATAGACAGAGAGCTCGGACTGAGCGTGCGCATAGAAAACATCGAAATGTTAATTTCCTTAGCCACATCAAAAACAAAGCTCATTAGTCCATCCGCAATAACACACGTAACCGGTCCACGTCCCCCTTGCTCCAACTCGCCACAAGTCAAAAGCTCTTTCAGAAGAGCCTTGGAATTATATTTCATGGAATCGAACATTTCCATGTACCTGGCTCCGCTGCGCTCGTGTCCGTCTGGCAAGCCATCGGATATCGAGCGCAGCACGAAGCCAGGGTACCGCGACATGACATTGGTGTGGCGAATGAGGCGGGAATAAATGTGTTCGGTCACCAAAAATGTTATATTAATTTCTGAAATACAGAGGAGTTCCGCGAGTTTTAGCATCGAGTTTACAGCACCTTGCAGGGGTAATGGGAAAATGAGAACATGAGGGGAGGCTGAGGCGATGTTTTGCGATGGCATTTTGGTGATTTTGGGTTGACACTGAAATATTTTTTGTGTTGTCGTGTTGAATTAGTTGATTACAGCCAGTTTATATAGGGAATTGTGGGCTTAATATTTTTTTCATTCGTCATTTTTTTCGTCATTATGTGACGTCGTCGTGGCGGTGGTCTACCTTAAGAGGTGATTGCACATAAAATATTACGGCTCTTTTTGGGATCTTCAAAGGAGATAAAATATTTGTTCCTTTTAGTATCTTCCAAAAGAGCAGCAGAAGATTTTCTTAAAATCTTTTGTTATCTTTACCAAATATTTTAAATATATTCTAAATCGTATTAGTATCAAAAAATTTCCGTGCCATCATTCTATAGAAATAATTGTGAAGGTGAATACACGAATAAAATCATATGTCTAAACTTTTTCTTTTTTTTTAAGATATCATATGTCTAAACTTGCTATTATACTACTCCCCTTCCCTCTCATCCAAATATAGAAAAATGAGGACTCGGAGTTTATACAAATTATATGAAACAGCGAAAAAGAAAGAAAAATGATAAAGTATAATTGGAATTTACTAGTATAATGTTGGAGAGGGTAAAGAACAAATCTTATACTCCCTATGTCCCTCTCATTTCTTTACATTACCATAAATAGTAAGTTTTTTCAATCATTACACCCACTATCTTCCCCCACTATCTCATATTTAACAATAAAAACTACTATTACACCCACTACCTTCCTCCACTATCTCAAATCTATTATTAAATATTGACGGGTCCCACCATTTTACCCACTTTTCATCTAACTTTACTCATTTTTCATACATTGTCTTGGTCTCCGTGTCCCCCTCCAATGTAAACAATTGAGGGGGACGGAGGGAGTACAAGATTAGAGCATGCTTGTTTGGTTTTGATTAGGAAGATATTTTCGACTTTAAATTAAAAAATTTATAAGTCAAAACTCGGCTTAAAGTTAGAAACAAATCAGAAACTGATTTAAAATCAGAAGTTAGTTGATATACTTTTTCGGTGAATAAAAATTCTTATATTTTTTATTTGATCAAAATTATTCTTAAAGCATAAATTACCATAAATCACTTTTATTTTTATAATTATATTTTTGATAATTCATAGGTCAAGTTAAAATCATCCCAACATTTTAAACTCACACCTTATTACCGTAAGTACATAAACTCAGTCACACATCACAGCATTTAGATATGACAATTACATATGTTGCTGTTGCATTAAGTCGTTTCTTTTACATCACTGGATAACGTAGCTAAACATGACAATGGCTTCTGATGTCAGCTTAACAAACATATATGATATATTAATGATGATGTGCGCCATGACAATGGCAAATATACATCTATATATTTTTGCCCAGTTGAACGATAATCTACCAATCGTTTAAGTTGCTTTCATACATGACATGTACTAAGAATAGCACATGGATTTGTTTAAACTTAGCAGTGAATGTAACAAACAGAATTTGATTAGGTGCGCGTATGTACACTCTAATTTTAGATATAAAATAATCTTTGTTTATTAAGTAAGACTTACTATTAGCTCTTCATGGTCTTATAATATTGATCGCGTGTTACATGTACAAATCCCGGTTTATAGGCATAGTTTGGGAAGACTCTGGGGTAAAATTGCAGGCGGGCGATTTTGAGTTCATAACAAATTGAAGACTTGAATATTGAGTTGATAAATATTATGTGAAATGAATAATCTTGTACACAATCCATAAAGATTTATAATCTTATGATAGTTTGAACTTTGAACCCATATGATTTACTAACTTATTGTTCATTTATGTAGTTATAAACTTTTTTGTTTAGGAACCAAGTCCTCAGAGAAGATGAGCACCAAGAGTATAACAATACATGGCGTCAAAAAATTATATCAATTTAATAAAATTATGGATGTAACTAAAAGATGTGGGGCCGTTTGACTTCTCTTATTTTTGAGATAAGGACTTATTTTTGAAGAAAAGTACACAAAATATTACTTTTTTCGGCAACAAGCCATTATCTTTTCTCTCAAATAAGGAATATGAAACACCTCTTTAATATTATAGCCGAAAAACACATTTTTTTTAAAAAAAAAATAAGGACTTGTTTTTCATTATTAAGTATGGCCTACCAAGTACTCCCTCCGTCCTAAAATAAGTTTCATTTTGACTTTTTTCACATAATTTGAGGTGCAAAAAAATAAACTTCTACATATTATTTTTCAAAATTTTCTTTTCTGAATAAAATTTTAATAATTATATTTTTATTCAGAAAATAAAAATTTGAAAAATAATGTGTAGAACTATGTTTTTTTTACAACTTAAATTACGTGCAAAAAGTCAAAAGCGACACTTATTTTGGGACGGGAGTACGTAACAAGATATTCACAAACAATCAATATACTTATATAAAGGAGAAGCGAGGGGCGTGTAGGTGGCGCCTCTCAGATAACTCCGTTCTATTTTTCTAATTTTTTAGAATTTTTGGATGAAAGATATCAAAAATAAAAACTATTTTTTTTGTTTCAAATTAATTGATATGGTATATATCTTGGCATAAATTAATCTGCATCTGTTTCAGATTATTTATGAAATATAATTGCTTGCAAGTAGTAATCTGATTTCGTTTCAGATTATTTATGGAATATAGTAGCTTGCAAGTTTTTTAATCTGATTCTGTTTCAAATTATATAATTATGGAAAAGAATAGCACACAAGTCTCTCTGCACCTATAAATACCTTTATAGGTTGTCGGGATTGGGATCATCTAAACGCAACATACACTCTCCCACTACCACAATGATATATGTTTGTTAGTTATTCTTTTATAATATTTGTTTTGTTCATCGGACGTATTTGTTGTTGTTTGCGAGCTTACTGTGTGTTTTATTGGACGATCGATGTATATGGCTAGATGTCATTAATCAGTTCGGTTAAAGAGCCGTATGCTTTTTATATGCAGGGAGTGTTGTATATGTCTATGAAGTAGTATTTGGAAAAGTTAATGACAATGTTAGTCAAGAACATGATTACTTTTCAAAAAAAAAAATACACAATTAAAATTAAGATTTGTCGTGCTTTAAATCGTTAATTACATGTTAGAAATTTATTATTTTTTTTGAAGGAATGTTAGAAATTTATTATTATTTTTTCACTCATGAATTATAGTCCAATTTGGCAATTTTAAATATTAATATTTGTATTGCATCGAGATGTTTATAATATAAATATATGTTTGTTGGTTATTGTTTTTTAATATTTGTTTTGTTCATCGGACGTATTTGTTGTTTGCAAGCTTACTATCTGTTTTATTGGGCGATCGATGTATATAGCTAGATATTTATATGCAGGAAGTGGTGTATATGTCTAAGAAGCCGTGTTTGGAAAAATTAATGATAATGTTAGTCAAGAACATGATTACTTTTCAAAAAAAAAAAGAACACAATTAAAATTAAGATTCGTCGTGCTTTAAATCGTTAATTACATGTAGAAATTTATTATCATTTTTTCACTAACGAATTATAGTCCAATTCTACAATTTTAAATATTAATACTTGGTATTGCATCGAGATGTTTATAGTATAAAATTTATTTTATTCTATAAATATTAATTTTAAACCATTAATATGATTTTTACAAGTCGCCGCAAATTGATTTTATTCTACAAATATTAATTTTAAATCATTAATATAATTTTTATAGGCCACCGCAACGCTTGACAAGAATGGACGGAGTACTCGAGTTCCGCGACTTTCATGAATTTCGGGGGATTTATGTTATGTGTAATACTTTCTTCGTCCTCTTTTACATGTATATTTTGATTTACTTTCTTCGTCCTCTTTTACATATATATTTTGATTTTCAAAAAAAATCAAATTAACCATTTTTTAACTAAATATTACAAATTATCTATTCATTATTTTTAAAATCTGAAAGTTGCATAGTAAAATAGACTAAATATACTCTCTAATGATATAATTTATTTATTTTCAATTATATGATATATATGTAAATTTCAGTCAAAATATGATCAATTTGATTGGTCAAAAATCAAAATAAACATATAAAAAAAGACGTAGAGATATGAAACACGGGTTTAATAATTTATTCCGATACATCGAAATTTAAACTTACACCGATTAGGCGATTATTATAAAACTAGCATAAAAGCCCGTGCGAGGCACGGGGCTCTAGTTTTTGCTGTATTTTAAATAATATTCATATGTCATTATATTGTTCTTGTACGGACCTTGAGTTTGTATTATGTTTTAAATAATATCCGTGTGTCATCATATTGTTTCGAGCGTAACTATTACGTTTTACTTTTTGACAAAATATGTAAACATGAAAAATGTAATATATGCAAGCTAATATCATTAATAGTAATAATAAGTACTATTCCCTCCATTCCATTTTATATGACTCTTATTCTTTTTTGAGACATCTCTAAAATAATGAACTTACTATACTTACTATTTTTAAACACTACTTATCACTATTACACACACTACTTCTCTATTTTATACTCTTTTATATTAAATAAACACTATTACACTCACTACTTACCATCACTATCTCAAATCTATTATTAAATTTTGATATATTCCACCACTTTACCCACTTTCCAACTAAATTTCCTCTTTTTTACTACTTTTTTCTTAATCTCCGTGAAAGTCAAATAAGGTCACCTAAGATAGGACGAAGGAAGTATATTTTTAAAAAAAATTATAGATCAAAAACTACATTTGAACTGATATTTCTATATTCAAATTCGTTAGGATATAGAGACCATCATCATATTATCAATGTTCAAAATTATATTCGAAATTAATACTGAAATTTTAAATTTTAAATATATTATACCTCATTAAAAGAATCTGTAATTTATTGTTGAAATTATTAAATTATTTCAACTAATATACCATGATTTTGATAAAAACCTGTTTTTGATATGTGAATTACGATATCCTAAATCATGATTAAATGAAGATGTGTGGTCCGCGTTGCCCTACATTTATTTCTTCTTTTTTGAGCGTACGTTTGCATAATTATTAAAGTGATACATGGTGGAGCAGATCATCAACACATTCTTTTTAGCATATGTTGCACACATTTTGTATAAATAAAAATTGAAACATGTGTTGTACGTAAAAAGACACGTACCTTATTTTATTATAAAAGTATCAATTGAACTACTAACCATATAATTGCACCCCAAAAATTTCTGACACCTTTGATGTGTCTTATCCTTTTATTTTTCATATCAATTATATAGTACTTCAATGTATTATATTTTTATTGTTAATTTAAAAATATTTGATGAATATTACTTTGATACAGTATGTTATAACATTATCTCGTTATAAAATTTTAATTTTCTATAATTAGTTTTTTGAGCTTGTCTATTAAGATTTTTAATGTAATCGTTATAAAACAGATCTCAAACAAATGATTTTATGGAATTTCAAATAGCAAAAAGAGAGTAGATATGAGTTAGGCATCATGAAGTTCATAAAACCATAAAATATTTAGTTCAATTAGTCGTGTAGTTACTTTTTTAGCTTTGTGCAAACTCACATTTTTAATATTTTGATACTCGTATTTATTAGGAGTGATCAATATGGCATATCATGTTCAATTGTTAAAGATCAAGTTATATATTCGATATTTTGAATCATGAAAAAACTATTCTTGTTCTAGTCCCGTTTAACCAGATATTAGTTTCACCGTATCGCATCAGATTATCCGGTTCAGAATTAATTATATTTTATTAGTTTAATTTGTAAATGATTAATTTAACTGTAGTTTGAATCATTTTATTTAACTGGTATGTTATATATTGGATGATGGCATATTAAAAATTATAGTTTTAAGACTTTAATATATATAACTTATTTCTCTGTGTTATTTTATTTAACAAAGTAAAATTTATAACTCAAATATTTTTAGTAGTTCTCGTAAACGCGTTTTATTATTATGTGGTTGACTTTTGATGAACAATATAAAATTTCCTTAAATTCACCTTCATATCACAAGTTATAGTATTTCAAATACATATATCATCAAAATTATATCATTTAGATATATTTTCCGACACCAAATTTGATGTATTGTCACTATCCTTATATCTATAATTTTTTTAAAAAAAGATTTAGTTACACATCAAATTCTGAATTCATAAGTTTAAAATAAAAAAAATATTCTACATAGGAATATTCTTTCAGTCACCTTATTTCGTGTTCTCCAAAATATTGTAATCTCTTTGTAAATTGCCTTTTATAATAAAAGAAATTAATATGACATATCCCATGTTGAAAGCCCATCAATTTTTCCTTTCAAAGATGCTCGCTTAAACCTCAGTTTTTGTACTTATTTCTCACATTCATGACTTAAAATTTCTATAATATTGTATTGGTGCTCGTTTAAACTATTAAGTTAGATTTGAATTCGAATACGAATTATATGTATTTTTTGAAATCTGAATCATGGCACGAACCCGATTATTCATATTTTTTTTAATTTTAAATTTATTTATGCAAATAATTAATTTATAGATATTAATCTATCATGTAAACAATATATGAGACTTAACTGAAATAATAACTCATCTCAAATAAATAAGATATTGAGACGAATATAAATACAAAAGTTTTAAAGTATGTGATTAATGCTTTTGAGTAATAAACTAATTGTTTATGTAGCTCAAGTGGTTTGAGTGATGTATTTGTATTGGAGAGATCCCGAGTTCGAGACTCATGAATAACATTTTTTTTTTATATATATGAGAAGATGTTAGGTTCGGAGTTAGGCTCAGGTTCGGAGCTAGGTAATTTATTTGCTCAGGAGGGAGGCTTGACACGAACCTGTTGGGCTACTATTATATACTTATATATAATAAGCGTAAGGGAGATAATTTGGTCGCATGGTCACATAGTCCAAAAGTTTATGATCCGTTGGATCGTATACTGAACAAATAAGTACCGTTAGATTAGAACAAAATTAACTTCTATTTCTATAAGGCAACTGATATGCATGTTTATAATTCCTTTTCTGAATCCAAAACAAATTCTGTCTTTCACATGTTTATGATTTTTTTAATCCAAGATAAATATTTTCTATTAGCTTTAATTGTAGAATCATATAAATTGCAACGTCACAAAATTATTTTTATCTAATATATTTTAAAATTAATAAGCCGGATATTTTAATTCAAAATAAATATTTCCTACCAGTTTTAATTGTAGAATCATATAAATCGCACTGTCACAAAATTATTTTTATCAAATATATTTTAAAATTAGTAAGCCAAATTTAAATCATATTATAATAATTCTTATATAAAATACATTTATAAATATAATCTAATGGAAGTTGATGTCACATATTCTTCTCAATATATATTAAAATTTGATAGAAAAAATATAATACTTTGGCATGATACATAAGAGAAAAGTAATGGCTTGATTACAATAGTTTACTTGAAGCCATTAATGAGTGTGACGGTGTATTTTATACCGCATCGTCGGATGATCCAACATTTGTAATCAGTTTTTTTTACAGAAACAAGTAGAACCTATATATTTTTACAATAGTTCTGACTTACAAACAAATCATAATTTCAAATTTTATTTAAATGAAAATTTTAATTTATTATTTATAAATTAAATTCTTTCACACCACTTACAATATATTTAAAAAGTTTATAAATAATTAAAAAGTTCCCGTGCCTTGCACGGGCTATAAGCTTATATATATAAGTAGATTAAGTTAAATATTTCATGAGACTCGGTGCAAATAGCCAAATACTGCCACCAACCACAGACCTGTCACCTCCTGTACAGATAGATGCAAAGCTCAAAGCTGGTTAACATTTGCTCCTTGACCCTTGTCCATCTCATATTTTTTTTCCTTTTTTTATAGTATTATTAAAAAAATATTTTAAGACACATATAAAATATATTTAATTTATTTTTAAATTCGTTTTTCATAAAAATTTGAATATTAGATTTTTATTCAGAAAAAAATTAAATATAATTTATCAAATTATATTTTGTGAGAGAATTAACATATGTACCGAATCACTCATCCTCATTGTAAATAATTAAGATGGAAGAAATATTTTGTATCCTAAAAAGAGCCTCTGGATAATCGAGATACACGTTCAGAGAAAAGTTATACTCGAAAATATAACCCTACAATGTATATGACCTACGACCATCACCGTCTAACAAGGTTTTTGGCGCAATATACTTTTTTTTTCCCAATCATTTCTTTATGATTTCATTTCTTTACGTCTGTCCAGTAAATAACTCATTTGATTCAGTTTTATAATTAGTGACTCGATACATTTGAATCATATGTCTCTTTATTGTGTCTTCTTATATGTTCTTTTTTTTTTATTGGTCAATTTTTTTACTTTTTACGTGATCTCTCTCTTTCAAAAATTTATTAATTTTAATTAATATATATTTAAAATATTGATGCATAATACAAATAAACTACTTGGAGAACATGTGTATATCTCAAACTCTAGTATATCAGGACTACTGTTTCTCAAGTATCGCCACTTGAATTTTGAGGATTATTTTTTGAATGATCAAAATAGTCCGCACTGTTGTAATATACTAGCTATAATAATATCAGAGAGCAGCTATTTAACAGAGACAGAGAGAGAAGGAAGAAGAGCAGAAGTAGTATTGCTCGGTGCAAGTTTACATTCATCTTTGGCAATCTATTTATAGCCAAGTGAAAGCACTGCAACAGACAAGTGAATCAAGGCATGACAAACATTTCTACTCCTATATCTATAGCCATACTATTTAACATTTGACCACATGATAAATGGCAATCAACTTATAACACTCCCCTTTGATTGTCATTATCGTATGGATCATAGACTGCCTCGTTAAAATCTTGTCAAAGAAAAATCCAATGGGATAAAAACTTTGACGAAGGAAAAAGAGTACAATCTCCCCTTGGAAGAAAAACATTAATCACTGAAATTTTGTTGCAGCATATTCTTGAGTCGACGCATTCCAATGTTGTGTCGCAGCTTTGTAAATATTGAATTCGGTAATGATTTTGTGAATAAGTCTGCAAGGTTGTCACATGATTGAATTTGTTGTACATCATTTTCACCATTCTTTTGAAGCTCATGGGCATAGAAGAATTTCGGTGAAATGTGCTTCGTCCTGTCTCCTTTGATATATCCCTCTTTGAGTTGATCTATGCATGCAGTGTTATCCTCAAACATAACAGTAGGACTTCTCGTGATGTCCGACAATCCACACGATTCTTGAATGTTCTTGATAATAGATCGCAACCAAACACATTCTCTACTGGCTTCGTGAAATGCAATTAGTTCTGAGTGATTTGTTGAGGTAGCCACTGTAGTTTGCTTCGTGGATTTCCAGGAAATGGCTGTACCACAATATGTGAATACATATCCAGTTTGTGATTTGCCAAAATGAGGATCTAACAGATATCCAGCGTCTGCATATCCAATCAACTAAGATGTCGAGTTCTCTGGAAAGAATAACCCAAAATCAATTGTTCCACGAAGATAACAGAATATATGCTTGATCCCATTCCAATGTCTGGCCATTGGAGCAGAGCTAAATCTAGCCAATAGATTCACAGCAAAGGCAATATCTGGCCTTGTATTATTCGCAAGATACATAAGTGCACCAATTGCTCCCAGATATGTGATTTCAGGACCAAGAACCTCTTCATTATCTTCTCGTGGTCGAAATAGATCTTTATCTGGTTCCAAAGATCTAACCACCATTGGAGTAGTCAACGGATGAGATTTATCCATGTAGAATCTGCTTAAAACTTTTTCTGTATATGTAGATTGGTGGAGGAAAATTCCTGATGACAAGTGCTCGACTTGTATACCAAGACAATACTTTGTCTTCCCAAGATCTTTCATTTCAAACTCTGTCTTTAGATATATGACAGCTTCATCAACCTCTGTAGCTGTTCCTACAAGATTTAAATCATCCACATATACAGCAATAATCACAAAACCAGATTGTGATTTTTTGATAAAAACGAAATTTGATTACTAATATACCCATTCTTTTGTAAATAACGACTAAGTCTGTTATACCACATACGACCAGATTGTTTCAATCCATACAATGATCGTTGAAGTTTAATGGAGTATATATGACGAGGTTTCTTGAACTCATCCATTTTTAATCCTTCTGGGATTTTCATAAAAATATCACTATCAAGTGATCCATATAGGTATGCAGTAACAACGTCCATAAGACGTGTTTCTAATTTTTCTTTAGATGCCATACCTAATATAAAACGAAAAGTAATTCCATCCATTACTGGCGAGTATGTCTCGTGATAATCAATGCCAGGCCTTTGAGAAAACCCTTGTGCAACAATTCGGGCTTTATATCTCACAATTTCATTCTTTTCATTTCATTTTCTTATGAATACCCATTTATTCCCAACAGGGTTCACACCGATTGGTGTTTGGACAACAGGTCCAAATACTTCTCTTTTGCGCAATGAATTTAATTCTGTTTGAATTGCGTCTTTCCATTTTAGCCAGTCTTTTCTTCGACGGCATTCATCCACACTCTGTGGTTCAGGATCAGAATTTATGTCGACATCCAATGCCGCTGAATACACAAATACATCATCGATTATGGCTTTACTTCGATCCCATAATTTCATATCATGCACATAATTTATTGAAATTTCATGATTGTTTAATCCCGAATCTTCAGGGACGGGAATCTCTTCAGGAGATAATACCACTTCAGGGGTATTTGCTTCTTCTTGAGCATGTGCCACTTCAGGGGCAATTTTCTTTGTCTTTCTTTTTCTTGGTGCAACATCTTTTGCACCGACCGGTCTACCACGCTTCAGGCGTGGCTTTGAATCTGTAACCAATTCATTTGTACTTGATTTTTCAATTAGTATATCTACTCTAGCTGGAGTATTTACTGCAGGTATATGAGATTTAATTACATTTCTAGAATCGTTAAATGCGTCAGGCATTTGGTTTGCGATATTTTGCATATGGATGATTCTTTTAACTTCAAGTTCACATTGACCGGTACGTGGATCTAGAAAATGTAACCCCGATGCATTCCATGTTATGTCAGGATTAATCTTATTCACATGTTTATCTCCCCCTAAGGGAGGAAACAAAGATTCGTCAAAATGACAATCTGCATATCGTGCAGTAAATAAGTCTCCAGTTAGTGGTTCAAGATATCTGATTATTGATATCGAATCAAAACCAACGTAGATACCTATTCTTCTTTGAGCTCCCATCTTCGATCTCTGTGGTGGAGCAATAGGTACATATACAGCACTTCCGAAGATTTTGAAGTGAGAAATATTAGGAATTTGACCAAGTACCAGCTGTAGTGGAGAATGTTGGTTATAGGCAGTTGGTCTAATCCTAATAAGATTAGCAGCATGAAGTATTGCATGACCCCATATAGAGGTAGGTAATTTTGCTTTCAATAACAACGGTCTTGCAATAAGTTGAAGCCTTTTGATAAAGGACTCGGCTAACCCATTTTGTGTATGTACATGAGGAACTGGGTGCTCAACTGAAATTCCTACAGACATGCAATAGTCGACAAAGGTTGCAGATGTAAACTCGCCGGCATTATCTAAACGAATTGACTTAATACAATGGTCTGGGAATTGAGCTCGCAACTTGATTATCTGGGCAAGTAATTTTGCAAAAGCATCATTACGAGTTGAGAGAAGACAAACATGAGACCATCTAGTTGAGGCATCTATTAGTACCATGAAGTACCTAAATGGACCCGATGATGGGTGGATCGGTCCACATATGTCGCCCTGTATCCTTTCTAGAAAACTTGGACTTTCAAGCTTAACTTTAGTAGGAGATGGCCGAGTAATCAATTTTCCTAATAAACATGCTGAACATGGAAGGTCATTTTTAAAAAGAACTTTAAGATCTCTAAGAGGATGTCCGGTAGAATTCTCTATAATACGACGCATCATAGAGACTCCAGGATGACCTAATCTTTCATGCCAAAGGGTAAATGATTTTGGATCTATGAGTTTGGAAGCAATAACATTGTGTGACTCAATGGTTCTGATTTTCATCATATATAATCCCGAGGAAAGTGACTGAAACTTTTCTAAGATTTTCTTGTTGCTAGAATTAGCAGAAGTAATAAGGAGATATTCTTTACCAGACTCAGAAGTGGTTTCGATGTGAAAATTGTTAAATCTGATATCCTTAAAACTAAGAAGATTTCTAGTGGACTTACTAGAAAATAATGCACTTGGAATATGTATGTGTGTACCATTAGGTAAAACGAAACTAGCTTTTCCAAAACCTTCGATTATATTAGATACGCCAGAAATCGTTCCAACTTGAGCTTCAGTTTTGGTTATATGGGTAAAGTATTTTTGATATTGTAGAATCGTATGAGTTGTACCACAATCAGCAATGCATATATCTTCAGAATCCATTCTGTATATAATTAAGAAACATGATTTATTTGATAAGAACATAACACATCAAATAAAGCACACAGTACACACTAGTAACTATAGTAATTCGGACCATTAATGCTCATTCCTTCGGTTGCTAATAATGTTATGAAACTAATCCTCAGCCTCCCACATGGGAGTTTCGTTAGTCTCATTAGGACCATTAACGCTTATTCCCCCGGTTGATATTATAAGAGAATCATCTAAGTTGTTGGCGAAATTGGTTTCCACCATTTTCCCTTTTGATCTTTTAGATGACTGATATAAATCAACAAGATGTTGTGGGATATAACAATTACGTGACCAATGTCCTTCCATTCCACATTTGTGACATAAATTGTCAGTTTTCCCTCCTTGTGGTGCCTTTCTTTTGCTCTGTGTTTCAGGTTGCCACTTCTGGTGACCAGAGCTATTATAAGGACGAAAATGCCCACGACCACGGCCTCGTCCATGGTAGCGACCATGGCCTCGTCCACCTCTATGCCCTTTTCCACGTACATTCTGCTGGAATGTCGTATTATTTACTTCTGGTAAAGGGGCAGATCCCGTTGGACGGGATTGATGATTCTTAATCACCAATTCATGATTCTGCTCGGCAACAAGGAGGGTTGAAAGGAGATCCCCAAACTTGATAAACTTGCGCTCCCTGTACATCTCGGCTAAGTTGATATTATTGGGATGAAAGGTGGATAATGTTTTGTCGATCTTTCTTTTCTCAGTAACAATCTCACCACACATAATGAGCCTAGAACTTATTTTGAATAGTGCTGAGCTATATGCCCGAACACTCTTAAAATCTTGAAGCCTTAGATTAGCCCAATCATTTTCAGCCGCAGGTAGATAAACTAGTTTCTGATGATCGAACCTATACTTTAGATTTTCCCATAAAATAAAGGGATCCTCAACTTCTAGGTACTCAGATTTTAAATCTTCATGCATGTGGTGTCTGAGAAAAATAATAGAGGTAAAATTTTCTTCAACAGTGGATGTGTTTTCTGCCTTTATTGTGTTGCTTAATTTCTTTGAACCCAAGTGCAACTTTACATCTTGTACCCACGATATATAATTCTCCCCAGAATTGTCCAACGCAACGAACGACAAGTTTGTAAGATTTGTCATTATAATCTGAATTTAACACCAAAATTATTAACTTAAACTATCAATGTAAATATTACATAAAATCCTACTGAATCGGATGCGTTAACAAGTAAGCAATAATAAATATGTACATCATTATTATCATCGATATTATGAATAGATCTATATATAAAATGACAAATGGATTTTCACCCGCCATACGGACGTCTGCGTATACAGGTTATCTCCAACCAATAATATATTTAAGTGGAAAATCCTGCATAAGTTAGTTAGGCACAAAAGAATTATTATCCGATAGGCAGGTAATTTATAAATTAAGGTTCCCACTATATTTCGGTTTTACCCAAAATTATATGGTACCGTAAATAGGCGGTGCTCCGGCCATATGTAGTTAAAATATTAGTAGAGGGTATAACCACGTCTATTCCGGTTATATATATATATATATATATATATATATATATATATATATATATATATATATATATATATATATTATTAGTAGAGGGTATAACCACGTCTACTCCGGTCACATATATTTAAAATATTTGTAGAGGGTATAACCACGTCTACTTATATATATGTACATTTAAATAAAATTATACCTTCTCAGTTCCGGCAGGGCTTCGTGCTGATAACGTGTTGTAATATACTAGTTATAATAATATCAGAGAACATAATAATATCAGAGAACAGCTATTTAACAGAGACAGAGAGAGAAGGAAGAAGAGCAGAAGTAGTATTGCTCGGTGCAAGTTTACATTCATCTTTGGCAATCTATTTATAGCCAAGTGAAAGCACTGCAACAGACAAGTGAATCAATGCATGACAAACATTTCTACTCCTATATCTATAGCCATACTATTTAACATTTGACCACATGGTAAATGGCAATCAACTTATAACACGCACTTCTTTCTTTGTGGAGTTTAGATATTCTACCTCATTACAAACGAGTACTTGAACAAGAAAGAATTTGAAACAGAAGAAAAATATATTTGCTTTTCGGAAAAAATTCATTATTTAGAATTTAATTTTAGTATATTAAATATTATAAAATAAAACATTTTAATATTTGAATATAATTTTAGTCAAAAATAAACTATTTTTTGTTATTTCAAAAAAAACTATTTTTAATTTAATAATTTTTTTGGTTGATTATGTACTATATAAGAAAAATATTTTAATAAAGAAAATGTCCGTTAAATAAATTTGAAAAATTTTAACAATGAAAAACTATGCGAGAAAGAATAAAGAGAAACCAAAAATCACGTGCAAAAGTAAGAAACCGGTCAATAGAAAATAGAGTACAGAGCTATTGCACACCGATAAAAGTCGGTAACTAACGTTCAGTTAAATCGTATTTTTTATATTTGACTAGTTAGTCAAGAAATAACCAGTAATATATACCAAGTGCTAATTACTTGTCTTATATGTAGTTCTCTTTTATATCTCATACATAATAATAAATGATTTTAACACAAGATTTATTTAATTTAATATTTATTATATTTAAATAATCATATAACAATTATTTGTTTTAAGTTTTAGAATACCGCCAACACAGTATAAGAATAAATGAATCATGACATTTAGTCATTGAATAAAGGCAACCACGTCAGAGTGTACATATTATTTTTATTGTTTAATTCACAGAAATGATATGTGATTGAGGGCTGTTTGGGTAAACTTAAAAAAAAAAAGTACTTCTTATCTAAAGTAAAAAAGTAGACTATGAGGCTGTTTGAATTAACTTAAAATAAATGAGTTATTGCTTATAGTAAAGAAGTGAAGTAGAAGTGAGAAATAAATAATTTAATAAGGTGTTGGGAGAGAAGCTAGCATTCTCAAAATTTTAAAAGTGATTCTACTTCTTTACACAGACAGGGTCAAGAAAAGCATAAGCTAGGAGTAGTCTCTGCTTCTTACAAACAAACACCAACTTTAACTGATTAAACTGTTTCGGAAAAAAAGCAGAAATCCACAAACAAAAGGTAACACTCTTAATATTTTTTTATAAGTATTTCTGTCTTTTTACATAACCGAGTAAAAAAAAAGTAGAAAACTGACTTTTTATCAGAAAAAACTATAATTACTTGTGCCCAGCATTTAGGGGGTGTTTGGCTCGGCGTAAAAGCTCAATTTATGTAATATTTCACTTCTATGTTTTAGCAAAAAATCATTTCATTTAAACTCACTCAAACGGCCCCAAATAAGATAACATGGACAAAGACCAGATTTTTTAGCTTCTTAATATCAACCCCCATATGTATTATTTATAATGCTTATACTTTTCTATAACTAAAGTATTATGTAAAAAGAATAAATTTTTTAAACATAGGATCGCATTCTATGAATTTGTGAGAACAGTGATAACACTATTGATATACTGCACAATAATATTACTTTGAAAAAAACTGCAAAATAATTGTTATGCGCTTTTTAAAAAATGCAGAACAATTACTCTCATCATTTGCACGAACAAAATGTTCTCGCTTGAATCACTGTATTTAAACATATATTAATTTTATAGCTTAATATATGATCAACTTATTTAAACAGCTTTTAAGTCATAAGCAATTTCTTAAAGATTATTCAAAGGGCCGCTTAATCTGATTCATCATACTGGAAATGCTGCAGGAAACAAACTTCTCATTTTCCATTGCAGTTTGGTGGCTAACGAGAGTTTTGAAAGTTCTTGTTTCTGTAGAGCAAGTTTATTTAAAAATAAAGAGCAAACTTCAAAGTTGTTACCAAAGTCTACACCGATTTTTAAAAAGTTGGTCAAAGTTTCAAATTCTCAAAAAGATAGCCAAATTTTGGCTCCGATTTTTAAAAGCGTGGTTCCCGTTAAATGTATTAACGGAAGCCTAACGGGAACCACATTTTTGAAAATCGGACCAAACTTTGGCCACTTTTTTGACCAAACTTTGGTTTGCTTTTCAAAAATGTGGCTGCCGTTAGGCTCCCGTTAGTGACATTTAACGGGAGCCACACTTAAAAAACCGAAGCCAAAGTTTGGCCATATTTTTGAGAATTTGAAACTCTAGCCAACATTTTGAAAATCGATTTAAATTTTGACCACAACTCTGAAGTTTACTCCTGTAAACGTGAGCCCAGATGTTTCAACCAATACTGAAGGCTGAAACCATTTCTCTGCAAATAGCCAAATATGCTTAAATTTAAATAACCATAGCTAGAGATGATGATTAATTATGCAGACATGTGACTTTAACTACAAGTCTTTCTAGTACGTGCTAATGAATACACACTCACGACTACTTTTGAATTTTGATTAAGACGGAGGATATTGATTGGCGGAGACTTTCTGGTGTGGTGTGTATGATCATGGACGCACATTAGAAAATCCGTTAATTATATCATTCCCTAATTCCTACTGTTGTTTCTTTGCCTCCTTATGCACCACACTTATTGTCTTAATATCCTGGATCAGACGTTCCAGGTTGGAATAAGAAGAACCACCCTCACTCAAGCTCTTCATTGCCAAATTAGCCATCCGATCAGCGGACTTCAAGAACTCATCCTTCCTCTTCACCATCAGATCCTTGACCATCCTCTCCACAATAACCCTGTCACAAGTATCCTTCATATCAAGACCAAGCTTCCAAACCTCACTCACAAACCTACTATTCACTTGCTGATCCATAAAATAAGGCCAGCATATCATAGGCACCCCTTCCACCACACTCTCCAACGTCGAATTCCAGCCGCTGTGAGTCAAAAATCCCCCCACAGATTGATGCCCAAGGACCTCCTCTTGAGGTGCCCACCCCACAATATATCCCCTCTCTTTCGTTCCTTCCAAAACCTCCTCAGGAATCTCCCCGTCTCCCGCGATCAAATCAGGCCTAATGACCCACAAGAATTTGCACTCACTGTTAACAAGGCCACACCAAAACTCCATAAGCTGGTCCTTTGTCATAGTTGCTATACTTCCGAAACTAACATAAATCACAGACTTACAAGCCTGTGAATCCAGCCAACTCATGCAACTCCTATCTTCTTTTCTCAAACTGTTTGATGAGGCTGTGTAACAAGATTTTGCGGCTAATTTCATTTTGAGATGGGCGTGAAGTGGTCCAATTGTGTATAGGTTCGGACAAAAAGCACGTATGTTTTCTAGAACTGGTCCTTCTATGTCTTCAAAGGTATTGAGTATCAGGCCTTGAGCGCGCGCATTTTCTTGATTCTCGTTTTTGAAGAGCTGAATGCTTGGACCGGAAAGAGTATCCGAGCGGCAGAAGCTGGGAAGATCTCGACGCCGAAGAAATTTCTCCATTGCTGGTACACTTTTGATTGGGGTGTCCAAATCACCTCCTGCAAATATTATAACACGGTTGTAAGAATACAATATGATTCTGGTATGCAAGTGGAAGTAAATATAATGAAATACTCCGATACATTTCGGGTTTATAAAAGGTAGACTGAAACTATTTTTATTAATGTGCTCCCGAGTTAGAAACAAGAAGACTGAAAAATATGACATACCTGTAAAGGGGAGCTCCCCTGCTTCAATGAGTTTAGGAAGCGAAAAGAAAATAGAAAGAGAGCAAGCACTGAGAGTGCGAGTACAAAAAATATTGACTCCGATGTCATTAGCAACATCACAAACAAAGCTCATGACTCCATCAGCTATAATACATGTAACAGGCCCGCGTCCACGGTCCAGCCAGCCAGAAGTGAGGAGCTCTTTCAAGAGTGGCTTGCTGTTGAGCTTCATGGACTCGAACATCTCTATGTACCGCGAGCCACCGCGCGGGTGCTCTTTCGGGAGTCCGTCGGATATCGATTGGAGAACAAAGCCGGGGTACTTGCTGAAACGCGAGACCACGTTGCTGTTTCGGAGCAGGCGAGAGTGGATGTGATCCGTGACCACAAAGGTGACGTTGATGTCGGAGATACAGAGGATTTCCGCGAGTTTTAGCATGGAGTTTACGGTGCCTTGGAGGGGTAATGGGAAGATGAGGACATGAGGGGAGGCTGGGGCTGAGGAGGAGTTGGTTTGCATTGGCATTTTTGTTGTGTGTTTTTTGGTTGATGCAACCTGCTGAGATATTTGAGTGTCTGGCATTGCTGGCTGGTTAGGCACCTTATATAGAGAATCCTGAGTCTAAAACGGGAGGTCGGATTTAGGTGCCGTTTGAGTGAGTTTAAAATAAGTGCTTATTGTTTAAAATAAATAATGCTTATTGTTTAAAATAAATAAGTGGGGTAGAAGTTAGAAGCAAGATATGACTTATAAATGATTAAAGTGTTTGGAAAATAAGTAGAAGCCCTCAAACAAAAGCTAGCGTTCCTAGCTTTTTTTATAAGTGCTTCTTGACTTATTACACAAACGGTACGAATAAGTGCTTCTAACTTATAATCCCAGAAACTGGACTTATAAGTGTTAAACAAACACCCACTTAGTAAGAGATCTGGGGCATATGTTTTATTTTTTTAATTTATACTTTTTTTATTATTCAAATTTTTAAGAAATTTTTAAATTGATTTTAAGAGATTTGAAAATTTATAATTATATTTTGAAATTTTGTTTGATGTCTACTAAAAAAAATCAATTCTAAATCCATCCCGCACTGTCATATTTTTTTTGGTTCTTTTTTTGCTTTCATCATATACGGTAGGTCGGTGTGTCATACTGTCATGTGTAAGTTGTGTTCTTGACATATTGAAAAAATTGTGAAAGTGATATGCAGGAACATTGAGATGCTAATCCAGGCGCAACAGGACAATAGTCTATTTATGGGACAGAAATTGCGTTCTTTCCTGTCAATGTTCAGTGACACCGATGTTTTTGAGATTAATAAAATAAATATACTCCTCTGTCTCTTCTAGTCATTCATTTTTTATTTTTAATATTTTAATTAATTATTTTTAATCAAAATTTAAGAATAATTTTTTATTTTAGAAGCTGAAAATTATATTTTAAAATAGATTGTATTTTCTAGTTCCGCCTCTCTCGTCAGCAACTTATAATTTAGAAATACGCAAGCTCAATTACATGCGTCTTAAATCCTTCCGTTCATATTTCTAGTTGTTTCCATCAATCCGAACGCTCTAATAGATGATACTGTACTACGTATTGGACACGGGCTGGCCGTTCATCTTTGGACGAACACGTCCCCTTGCGACAACTGAATATCGACCCATGTTTGTGTGGACAAGTACAAGTTGTGAACATTGTCTCTGACATTTTTAACGTGTCATGTTTCAGAATATTTTTTTATTACATGTGACTCTGAGTTTCACAACAGCACATGTATATCTTGCCCTTCCGTGACATGTAGGTGAGATGAGATTATGATGTTTGCCATGACGATTTCATTTGCTCCATCGCAAATCACACTCATTGTGTCGTTGACGTTTCTACGTGCGTAGCACTGCTCCCATCATTCAATCACGTCAGACTTGAGTTTACTGTAAAATTAGTTAACGATATTCCATAATTAAGGATTTTTAGATTAAGATGGGGAATTAGAACGAAGAGTATGCATGCAGAAGTAAAATCAAGAGATACGAAGATGTAATCAAACTAAAACGAGTAGAACACTGTCAAGTCTTGGCTCGAACTCCGATTAAAAAAATTTGGAACCCGACTGCGAGTTCGACTAAGTTTTTAATTTTAAATTCGATACGTTGCTGATACACAATTCCATAGGCTTCAGTTTGGCTCGAAAGTTCGAATCGTGTCACCTAATATTGATAAAAACTCGTAATATAACCGGTTCAGCTTGAGTTCGATTCGATTCAATTAAATATAAAATATAAATAAGCTATTAAATATTTTTATGAAATTATATTTATAATAAAAAATTAAAAAATAATAGAGACTTAATAAGGCTTGCGAATATTATGAGCCGAATAATTTGAAGTTCCAACTCGAGTCGGTAAAACATTTAGATAACTCGAGCTCAACTCAATTATTATCCAACCAAATTCTCATTTTTAGTGTCAACAGAACGAAGATCTTAGAAGGGTGCATGTCTTCTCGAAAGCACTCCCGGGCATAGTAGCCAAGACTCTCCACGGCTGCTCTTTCAGCCAGCTCTGGGCAGGGCGCATATACACGAACCCACTTTTAGTCGGATCCGAGGCAAAGATAGGTGAGTGACACCAAGGTAATTCCAGCACGAAAGAAAGTCTTTATGTTACTTCTAATATTTTTTTGCATGAGATATATGTCGTTCATGCCATCGTGAATGAATGGACATATGGTGTTGATGGTCAAATGGTTAGTATTGGAAGGGAGATGTGGGCGAAGTTTAACAAGTATTGGGGAGTTCCAACCAAAATGAACAATCTTTTATTCATTGCGGTGGTATTTGATCCAAGGCACAAGTTACAATTTGTGGTGTATATGCTAAAGCACATGTATGGAGAAGAGGTAGGGGGAATGATTGGAAAGTCTTTGGAAGAAACATCGTATAAAATGTTTAATGAGTACAAATCTAAAATGTCTAAGAACAACGAAAGAGATGGGGCTAGAGAGAAAAGAAGAGATGACAACATTGGCCAAGTGCATCCATCTCAATTGTTGAGGATGCAATTTGAGAAAGATATTGGAATGATATCAAGTGATGAGAGTGCATCGGATTTGGAAGAATATTTGAGTGAAAAACCAAAGACATTTGTGGCTTCCGATGGGTTTGATATTTTAGAGTGGTGGAAAAACAATTCGGCAAGATTTTCCGTTTTATCTCAAATGGCTCGGGATGTTTTAGCTTTTCCAATATCCACAGTAGCTTCGGAATCGGCATTTAGCACGGGTGGTAGAGTTCTTAATGATTTTAGGAGTTCTCTAACACCTAAAATGATTGAAGCACTTATTTGTGCTCAAGATTGGATGATACACGCCGTAAAAGCTATAAGTGTTGAAGAGGATCCCGAGGAAATGAAACAACTTGATGAAGGTAAATTTTTATGATTTCTAGATACTAATATTTGTTGGTTATTTTAGTGTAAATTGAATTAACTAGTTGATCAATGTAATCATAATATTACATCGAACAAGTCAGGAGAGTACGGAGTGTATGCTTAGTTCGAGTTTATTATGATTATTAGTGCTTATGAGGCATGTTCATTGGCATTAGACACATCTATTGGAAGAGAAGTGTCTATTGGCATTAGATTTATCCATTGACATTAGACACATCTATTGGGATAAGATGTGTTTATTGCCATTAGACAAATCTATTTGGTTGAAGGTGTGTCTATTGTCAAAAGACACATCCGTTGACATCTATATATAGATGTTGCATTGATCATTTCAAGAGATATGGTTCATTTGAAATACACAACAAAACACATTCTCTCTTCTTGCAGAATTTCTGATTTTATCCGATTGAATTATTTGGTGAACCACAAATAACTTCAATCTGAAAGTGTTCACACGACTTCAGAAAAATCCAAGTTACTACCAAATCATACAACAAAGATTGAAGTTATTATATTCTGAAGATGACGAATGGAGAATCTGCAAAAGACATGACAAGTAAGTTTGCAAAATTGGACAAGTTTGAGGGTCAAGATTTTCGAAGATGGCAAAAGAAGATGCATTTTTTGTTGACCACGCTAAAGGTTGTGTATATTCTAAGTACTCCCATGCCCGAAGAGATTGAGAATGAAACTATTGAACAAACAAGGCAACGCTGCAAATGGGAAAACGATAACTACATCTGTCGCGGTCACATCCTAAACGGTATGTCTGATTCCCTCTTCGATGTATATCAAAATGTTGAGTCAGCGAAAGAATTGTGGGATTCTCTTGAATCCATGTACATGGCAGAAGATGCTTCTAGTAAGAAGTTTCTTGTCAGTAATTTTATGAACTATAAAATGGTCGATTCTAGACCGGTGATGGGACAATACAATGAATTGTTAAGGATTCTGGGACAGTTTGTTCAACACAATTTGAAGATGGATGAATCTATCTCTGTTTATGGTGTTATTGACAAACTGCCACCATCATGGAAGGATTTTAAACACACCTTGAAACATAATAAAGAAGATATGACATTGGTTGAACTTGGAAGTCACTTCCGAATTGAAGAGGCTTTGAGGACTCAAGAAAATGAGAATAATCCTAAGGGCAAGAACCAAGTCGGTAATTCTCCTGTGAATATGGTTGAAGATGGTGGATCTTATAAGAATCCTAAAACCAGCAAGGGTGATAAACGGAAATTCAAAGGAAACAACAACAACTTTTCCAACAAGAGGCCTAAGATTGCATGTTGGAAGTGTGGCAAACCTGGACATTTCAAGAAGGATTGTCGGGTTGGTAAAAGTAAGCAAGAAAGGCTTAATGCTGGTCCAAGTGGATCCAAGGATCCAGAAAAGCAACAATGTCGGATTTTGATCAAAAATTGTAATTCTGGTCAGAATTATGTATCATTGATATCTGATGCATTTTATGTGCAGGATGATAATGTTGCTTGGTGGATTGATTCTGGAGCAACAAGTCATGTATGTAAAGATCTTCGTTGGTACACGGAATTTCAACCAATTGAAGATGGATCTATCTTAAATATGGGAAATGTTGCAACTGAACCGATCAAAGGGCTAGGAAATGTTAAGCTAGTGTTTACTTCTGGAAAATGTATATATTTGAATAATGTGTTGTATGTTCCTGGGATTCGAAAGAATCTCTTGTCTGGTGTTGTATTAAATAATTGTGGATATAAGCAAGTCTATGAAAGTGACAAGTATATCTTGTCAAAACATGGCACTTTTGTTGGCTTTGGTTACTTATGTAATGGCATGTTTATGTTGAATGTAAATACTCCATTTAATGATGAATCTTCTTGCATGGCTTCTACTAGTACTAGCCTAAATTTGAATAAATCAGAATTATGGCATGCTAGACTAGGACATGTACATTATAAAAGAATAAAGGATATGTCTAAAATGAGCCTCATACCTGCTATTGATTTAAACAATGAAAAATGTAAAACATGCATGTTAACAAAGATAACTAGAAAGCCCTTTAAAGTTGCTAATAGGGTGTCTGATGTATTAGAATTGGTACACAGTGATTTGTGTGATTTTCATTCTACACCATCATTAGGAAATAAAAAATATGTGGTTACTTTTATTGATGATGCTTCTAGATATTGTAATGTATATTTGTTGCATGCGAAAGATGAAGCTCTTGACTCCTTTAAAATATATAAAGAAGAAGTAGAGCTACATCATCATGGTACCTTGATTAAAAATCTACGTACCGATAGAGGAGGTGAGTATTATGATCCGGTATATTTTCAATCTACTGGTATAATACATCAAACCACGGCTCCTTATACACCACAACAAAATGGTGTGGCAGAAAGAAAAAATAGGACTTTGAAAGAAATGGTTAATTCCTTGTTGTCCTACTCGGGTTTGAGTGAGGGTTTTTGGGGTGAGGCTATGTTGACAGCCTGTTATTTATTGAATCGAATTTCTAGTAAGAGGAATAAAATTACCCCTTATGAACTCTGGTATAAAGAGTCACCAAAATTGAGTTTTCTGAGAGTTTGGGGATGTAGAGCAGTTGTAAGACTCACTGAACCCAAAAGAAGAAACTTGGGTGAACGAGGTATAGATTGTATCTTTGTTGGTTATGCTGAGCATTCCATCGCATATAGATTCTATGTGTTAGAATCTAATGACTATGTGCCTGTGAACTCGATTATCGAGTCAAGAGATGCGATCTTTGATGAAACAAGATTTACATCTATACCTAGACCGAGGGACATGCTTCAATCTTCTTCTAGTAGGAACTCAGTTTCTACTGAAGATGTTCATCAACCGTCTGAACCAAGGAGAAGCACTAGAGCTAGAAAAGCAAAGTCTTTTGGAGATAAATTTCATCTTTATCTAGTTGAGGGTTCTAGAGATGAAATTAAAGATCAATACCAATATTGTTTTATTATTGAGGAGGATCCAAAAATTTTTACCGAAGCTATGACATCGAGAGATGTTGTATTTTGGAAGGAAGCTATCCAGGATGAAATGGATCCTATCATGAATAATAATACATGGGAATTGAGTGATTTGCCCCCTGGCTGTAAAGCATTGGGGAATAGATGGATCTTCAAAAGGAAAATAAAGGTGGACGGTTCGATAGATAAGTTTAAAGCCAGATTGGTAATCCAAGGCTTTAGACAAAAGGAAGGGATTGATTATTTTGATACTTATGCTCCTGTTGCTAGGACTTCAACTATTAGGTTGTTAATAGCACTTGCTGCTATACACAACCTTGTCATTCATCAAATGGATGTAAAAACTGCATTCTTGAATGGTGAATTAGATGAAGAGATTTATATGAAACAACCTGAAGGGTTTGTTGTGCCTGGTTGTGAGAACAAGGTGTGTAAATTGAAGAAATCAATTTATGGTCTAAAGCAAGCACCTAAGGATTGGCACGATAAATTTGATAAAGTGGTCTTGTGTAATGGTTATGTTATTAACCAAGCAGACAAGTGTGTATATAGCAAATTTGATTCTTCTGGTAAAGGAGTTATAATTTGTTTATATGTGGATGACATGTTGATTTTTGGTACAGACCAAAATCAAGTGGATAAAACCAAGAAGTTCTTGTCATCTAATTTTGATATGAAAGACATGGGGGAGGCTGAAGTGATTCTTGGTATAAGGATCAAGCGTGAGAATAATGGTATTTCAATTTCTCAATCTCATTATATTGAGAAGATTTTGAAAAGATTTAATTTTAAGGATTGTTCTCCAGTTAGCACTCCTCTTGATCCTAGTATTAAACTCCTACCAAATAAAGGTGTTTCAGTATCTCAACTTGAGTACTCAAGGGCTATAAGTAGTCTTATGTATGCCATGATAAGCACTAGGCCAGATATTGCCTATGCTGTTGGAAAGCTTAGTAGGTACACTAGCAAACCAAGTTCACATCATTGGCAAGCCTTAAGCCGAGTATTTAAGTACTTGAAAGGAACCATGGATTATGGTTTGGCGTATACTGGATTTCCTTCGGTTATTGAAGGTCATTCAGATGCAAGTTGGATTTCCAATGAGGAAGATCATTCTTCCACAAGTGGATGAGTATTCCTCCTTGGGGGAGGTGCTATCTCTTGGTCATCAAAGAAACAGAGTTGCATTACCGACTCAACAATGGAATCTGAATTTGTGGCATTATCAGCTGCTGGTAAAGAAGCTGAATGGCTAAGAAATCTGATATATGAAATTCCATTGTGGCCAAAACCTATATCACCCATATCAATAAGGTGTGATAGTCAATCTGCCTTGTCTAATGCTTATAGAGAAGTGTTTAAAGGCACATCTAGACACATAGGTGTTAGACATAGTATGATTCGTGAGCTTATCACTCACGGTGTTATATCAGTGGAGTTTATAAGAACTCAACATAATTTAGCCGATCATCTTACCAAAGGATTGAGTAGAGATCTTGTGCACAAGTCGGCTGTGGGGATGGGATTAAAGTCCGTTTAAAAGTCTCTCATGTTGAGAAACCCAATTCTCACCTAAGATTAAATCAGGTGTTGAATTCAATGTGGAAACTTAACATCTAGAGACTGGAACACATTAAAGCATCATCCCAAGTTATGTGTTCAGACCTGCAAGATAAGGAGGTTGAAGTCTATCTTCTTAATAGTTCTTTTGAAAAATCGCATATGAAGGTGCGAGAATAAAAGAACTACCTATTTGAGCATGAAGTTTAGCCGCTTCAAGAAGCTTGGACTTGGCTTTGATATGCTTAAGAAGGATTGGGACACAAGGCTAGTCAAATATAGTGTCAAGTAAGAAAATTTGAGAATGTAAAGTTATGTGTATATTATCTTCATGTATTCATTATGAATAGTAGAGGTTCAATCCATCGCGATACCTTGATATTCGAATATTTGAAATGTGTATTTCATTTATGCATAACTTTGTTATTTGTTGTGATTTTGTTTAGTTGATTATGGATTACACTAAAATGGGGGAGGATTGTTGGTTATTTTAGTGTAAATTGAATTAACTAGTTGATCAATGTAATCATAATATTACATCGAACAAGTCAGAAGAGTACGGAGTGTATGTTTAGTTCGAGTTTATTATGATTATTAGTGCTTATGAGGCATGTTCATTGGCATTAGACACATCTATTGGAAGAGAAGTGTCTATTGGCATTAGATTTATCCATTGACATTAGACACATCTATTGGGATAAGATGTGTTTATTGCCATTAGACAAATCTATTTGGTTGAAGGTGTGTCTATTGTCAAAAGACACATCCGTTGACATCTATATATAGATGTTGCATTGATCATTTCAAGAGATATGGTTCATTTGAAATACACAACAAAACACATTCTCTCTTCTTGCAGAATTTCTGATTTTATACGATTGAATTATTTGGTGAACCACAAATAACTTCAATCTGAAAGTGTTCACACGACTTCAGAAAAATCCAAGTTACTACCAAATTATACAACAATATTCTGATATTCTGCATTAATTTCTATGATTTCTAGATACTAAATTAGAAATGTATTTATAGAGATTAATGATGTTTTTTTTTCATGTGTAGCACTAGAGGAAATGAATGTTGATGCAAGTTCAACAGCGGCATCAACCACTGGAGCAAGTCAGGCAACTTAAATGGTACATTTCTGCCTCTCTGTCACTCTGTGCAAGAATTTCATAACTAATGTATACTGCTGTGTCACTACTGTATCCAACTGACCAGTTTTTTGATTTACCACACTTAATTTTTACAATAGTTGATTACATCCTATATATGAAAAACACAAATTGGTAGTCTGGTAGTTTAAATGGTTATTTCAAACTGACTTGGTAGTATTTTACTTTTTTATATGTGTTTGTTTCATGTCTGTACTTGGTATTTGGGTGTAAAATGATTCACTTCAGTTTAGCACTTGATCCTTATGAGACTTGAAGTGTTTGTTTTTTAAAAAGTCGCAGGCAATTAATTAAGTCAGGACAGTATACTTTATTTGGCTTTGGACGTAACTAGTGCAGGAAGGCTAAATGGTACTCCCTCCGTCTCTTATTACTTTTCTCATTTGCCTTGGACACGTTTGCCAATGCACACTTTCTATCGTTAATATCTTTAGTTTCATATTAGTGTTGAATATAAAAACTTCATCGTATTAAAATACTCATAAATACGAATCCAACAAGATCACTCATGACTATATTTGGTCTCATAGATTTGGCGTAAACTAATCATTTGTCTCATGTTATGAACAGTCCCGACATCTCAAACGAGCAAAGTAAAAAGAAACGGAGGGAGTACTTTTTTTGCAACTAGCTCTGAGCCTCTGACTTAGTATGTCAGAAACAAAGGGAAGCTGTATCTTGTAATTTTTATATATTAGGATGCCTTCTCTGTAAAATACTTAAAAGTAGTATATATAGGATATCTATATAGCAATGAATGGTATTATAATTTATTACTGTTTTTAGTTTTATGTTCATTTAGGCTACTGCAATTTGCTTTGTTTTTGTTTGGATTTTGGATTGGTCAGTAGAGTTTTACTAAAATTTGATTTGAAACATGATTTCATTCTACATGACTAAGATTGGGAGAACAGAATTGACTGCTTTCAGTCTGACCAAGACTTGATTTTGTTAAACAACGAGCTGTGTCTAGAACTCATCAGAATTCAATGTATTTTAGTTGATAACATAACAGAAATTCTTTCGTACTAATTCAGTGCTTGTTTTTTAATTTCAATGCAGCCTTCTCCGACCTCCTTTGTCAAGCAAGTAAAGCAACTTAGCAAGCAGAGCCTCTGGAGTCTGTACTGGAGCCTGGACTTGGTTGAAGGACTTTGAAGTTGGAAACTTGGAGTTGGAGGCAGATTAGCATTGGCCTCTCAACAAATTTAAAAATTTTATTTCTATATTTAAATGCAACTTCTGGTGGATGAATGTTTATTGGATGTTTTTGGATTGTTAAGTTTCTGGATTGTTAGTTTGTAACTCGTGATAAACTTAAATTCTGAATATTTTTCTGCAATGCAAGCTATTTTTATTAAATTTCGGTTTAAAATTTCGGTTTTCGGTAAAAACTGAAAATAAAAGTTCGGTTCGGTTAATAACCGAATAATTTTCGGTTCGGTTAATAACCGAATAATTTTCGGTTCGGTTTTCGGTAGTGGTTTTTACAATATTTCGGTTTCGGTTAACCGGAAAAAATCTCGATTTCGGTTTCGGTTGACCGAATGCCCAGGCCTAGTTGTTATCACGCGCCCGGTACTGTCTTATTGATTCACCTATTGTCAACCAGATTGAGAAAAAAATTGGAAACAATTTTTGAATATCTATTATTTTTTAAAATAAATGTTATGATTTCTATGAAGTATAATTCTATGATTTATTTTTTAAGATACTATTTTAAAATTTTTTAAAAAGAAATTTAAACATTATAGAATTTTTTTGAATTATTTTAAAAATTAATTAAACCATATTTTATAAAACTTTAAAATTTAAATTTAAACAAATTTAAGATTTATTTTTTTCAATAATCCTCATCGCTGCGTAATTTTTTTTCTTTTTTTAGTTAGTTGTTTGATTTATTAAATCTTTTTTAATATGTCTTGTTCCCAATTCATTTAAATTCTATTTTATCTTCTTGATATGTTGGTATAATACATAATCAAATCCAACAAATCAATTAATTTTTGTTAACTAATTTCACACATTTGTTAACTTATGAACTACACAATATTAAGAGAAAAAGCCATGTACGGAAAAATTCTTGTTGTAAATTATACACTCCTAATTAGTAATAAGTAATTGTTGGGCCTTAGCCTGAAAGTGAAAGGAGCATTGGACTTGAGCCTACAAGAGTACAAGGAGCAAAGCCCTCGAGTCAGTCTAAAAGAGAGTCCTATGAGTAAACGAAGAGAGAGCTGAGCAAAAGCTTGGAAAATCCGAATAAGAACACTACTCGTATGAGCGGAAAATATGAAGCAAGAATCAATCCCGCTCGTATTTCTCAATTAATTAATAAATATTGGCCCTGTTTGGGAATTAGCATTTCTCCGGAGATCCGGGTTCGACTCTGGCTCATCCGAATAAGCCTCCATTGTCAAAAAAAAAAAAATAGCAGTTGAGAGGATTAAATTAGATGTTTTGACTAACTGAAGGGTCATGTTCAAGAGAGAACCATTAGAGAGAGAACCTATAGAACCCTTACCTTATTTCTAGTATTAGTTAGGGTTCTACAGCAGAACTTCACATGCAAAAAATGTCAATATCTATGTATTATATTTTAAAATTATTTTTGAACACACACAACGATTGAAAAAACATATATTTAGATTTAGATCCTAAAAATCTATTTAAAATTTAGGGTTCTGCAGCAGAACCATAGTGGTTCTATGGTTTTATTTTAAGGACCGGTTCTCTCTTGAGCGCGACCCTTGAAATATATGTTTTGACTAGCGGATTGAATTAGCGGTTTCTTATAACACTGTTTGGTAAATATCTCTTTGATTAGCTTTTCATGACACATCCAAAACCTCTAACTCAAAAAACTCCTTAAACTAGCTTTTTGAAAATTAGCTTTTTGAGCCCAAACATCTCTTTCAATCCACTAACTAACAAACACTCACATTAGCCGATATTAGCGGATTGAAATGATCAAACCTTTAAAACACTCCAAACCTCTAATTTTATCCCAAACCACTACCTTCCAAACACCCAGTTATAATTAGATATTAATTTCTCAAGATTTTTCAAGATGACATTCCAAATCCAAATTGCAATGCACCGATCGGTAAAGCGAGTATAGTACACAAAAATTCAGGCATGAAAACTAAAGGGCAATACTACTAAAGCATGTAAACAAACAGGATGAAACAACTATAAACAAAACACAAGTAGCTACGGCCAACAAATACAGAATAACATATTTCTAGAAGCCAAACTTATAGAAATCATGAAGGAACATTAAAATGAAACAACCATGAGATGACAAACGCAAACACCATACAGGCCAGCAAGAAGTTGAGAAAACGATGGCCTTGCCAGAAGTTTCGAGTCTCTGTGGAGGACAATGGTAGAGCTATGGTAGCAACATCATTAGCTTCATTCCACTGCTCTAGCAACTCTGCCTCATTTGCGCAGGAGACGTTTTCTGCAACTGATCCACAAATTTCACAAGTTCTGCAGTTGAGAAGAGTGTAGTAAAATTAGGATGACAGACATAATTTAAAAAAGTAATTGTGGAAGTAGTAATTACTGAAATATTTATATTTATGTTGTTTTCTTTTCTGGATTCAAGATGTTTCGATCTGTGTTTACATAAGTAGATTTGATCTTATATAAAATGCAAGGAAAAATGCAAATCGCTGAAATAAATTGCTCAAATTAGTAAGACATAGTTCAGAGCTAGAAACTTTGCAGATTGCTACAATGAACAAGACCATGGAAAGAATATATAATGAGTATGATATGTAGTATCGTATTAATATAAAGATGCAACACAGCAACAGTAATCAAAAGCATTGGATATGGAGTTTTAGTAATTAGTGTATAATGAAAGGCTGGAATTGAAGAGATAGTCCAGAATTGACGCCTACCTAATATTATCATAACTCATATACTACAACAGCAATAAGAAACTGGGGATTTACTGAATCAGTCAAAATGTCAAATTCACATCCTTCCTATGGTTTGATACACTAAACAAGATTTACCCATTTGACAAAAAACATGCACTTTCTAAATTCAAAACAAACAACCCGAGTTGTGGAGTTTGAGCTGAGTTATAAATAGGAGATATGCCCGGGGTGCACTTAAGGAAGCTTTAAACAATGAATAGGCTAAATTTTGACACCAGATGGATACTAATCGATCCCCAATACTCAATTCCTGAAACAACAGCCAGGAGAAAATGTCGGTTACTGTAGTAGAGGAGTTTCGGGCACTGTCGTCCACTTCATATAAAATGATCCAACTTATCATCTTAAGCTTAGGTGAATCCAATTTGTTAAACGCCCAGTAAAATCCACCATTACAGAAACTATAGTTATGTCAACAGAAGACAGAGACATTATTATTCCAGGGGAAAGATAAATCAAGGAATCATTATAATCATGTCTATATGACTTCAGATGAACAGCAACAAGTGCCATACACAGTATACTTTAATCAAAAAAGCAGCAAAAGTAGTGGAGTGAGGCAACTTAAATTAAGAAAGTGGAAAGTGAAAGAGACCAAACAAGATTCACATGAAGCTAGAAATGTAGAAGAATTTTCAATATGGTTGGCTATAGATGCAGGGTTGCCTGATTATAAATGTTTTCCTCATTTGATTCTTGAAATTTTGTATAATCTGCTTTTCAACTTCCATGGTTGAGTTATTCTTTCCCACATCAAAGCAATTTGATTCTAATATATAATGTTTATACTATTAAGTGTCATATACATTGAACCTAACCCAACTTCAGATACATAGGTTGGACAATTCAGCCATCATTATTAGATATAAATACACAATAGAACTACTTGAACAAGAAACTCTATTAAATTCACATTTAAAATACAAATTAATATGAGAAAGAAAAAACAAGTCTTGAATCCACATATTAACTTTAAAAGCCAGAACAGGATAAATAATGAATCTCAACATTCTCTATATGTGATCACACATTCTGACCTGAAATTCGATAAATTAACAAAAGGGCCACTAAAATTAACACTAACAAGTAAATGGCTACCTTCAAAATCAAGAAAAACTAAAAACCAATAAAAATCTGAACTTTAACAAAAAACTTACTTGTTGCCCTTAATCTTGAACCAGGTTTCAGCACAGTGTTTATGTGCAACAGCCAGATCATCTTTACAACAACATCCCAATTCCATAGGCACTCCAGATTCTTGATAAGAAGAATCTAAAGTCATATGACAAATCCTACAATCCCTCTCACATTTTGACAAATGCAGCTTGGTATCATGGACCCCACTTTCCAGATCCACAAGCTCAACTGAACACTCTGAAACACAAGATTCTCTCCTCTTATCTGCAGCCCCCAGAATCTCAGAAGCAGAAAAGCTTGAAGCTCTGTGAACCTCTTGAGCAATAATGTTGGATTCTTGAAGATCAACATGAGGAGTGTTGCTCAAAGTTGTCATTACAATCTACAAGGATATAGACAGAGACAGTGAGATAGATGAAGAGGAGAGGATGTGTCATGAGTTCATGGATGTTGTTAATAAAGTACTCTAGTAGGTGATTTGTATGTTTGCTTTGTTGTTTGTCAGTCCAAAGGGCATGGACAGTACTTAAAAGAACTGTAAAATATGAATATTTATATGTGTAGGACTAGGAGTCTAGGACTAGGACCAGAACTGTGGTAGTTTTTACAGTGAAGGTATTATGATAAATAATGCATGTAGTATGATACAGGAGCAATATTCTATACACAAAGAAACAAGTAGATAGAACTAGAAGTCTATAAATCTGCAATGGCAGATTTATTGCTTGTCACTGCAGTTTCTGGATTCAAGAAAGATTTTTCATTTTTCCCGCTCAAATATTTATCCTTTACTTCTGCTGCTTTCTTCACGGTTCCAACTTCCACCAGAGCATCTCAAAAAAAATTTCTTAAATATAGTATAAAATATATGTTTTTACTAAACTTCAGACTCCAACTATAACTCTTTATTTATTATATTATATTAATAGGTCTTTCTAACAACAACTAATATTTATTATTAGTTGACCGATTTTTTTATTGCGCGGAATATTAATTAATGAGATCGAAGTCAATAAAATTACAAATATGATTGTTAGTATGTCTCCTACAGTCATTAACTAAATTTCAGCGTCAAATATTCTTTTATACAAGTATGTCTGTTAGGCTGCAGTCTGCCGAGGCCTTGTGATATTAAACTACTCTCACACAGTCTTTAAACAAATGCAGGCACAGATTACATTTCTGATTAAAAATTAAAAGAGTAAATTACAAAGTGATGGCCGAGCTTTACTCCCTTTTGCATTTTGGTGGCTAAAATTTCAGATTTGCAATAAGGTGGCCAAATATTACTTTAACTCTTCGAAAAGGTGGCTAAGAGCCACTTTTTAAAGAAAAAATTAGTTTTTTTTCCTCAAAAAAGTGGTCCTTAGCCACCTTTTTGAAATTTAAAAGCAATGTCCAGACACTATATTGCAAATTTGAAATTTTGGCCACTAAAATGTAAAAGCGGGTAAATTTCAGTCACAACTCTATAACTTTATCGGATAACCCAACCTAAATGTAACTTACGGTAAATTGAATACTTTAAGTGCTGTTTGAACAAATAGCAGCTTCCTGTAATGAGACATCTGATAAATCATTATCACAAAAATATATTATACTTGCAGAATTTATAGTAGTCTCATACAATGAGTTGAACTCAGTTTTGTTAAATCTTGCCACTCATTGATGAGACCCCCTGTGCTTTGAGTATTTGACTGAACTTTCAACTCGAGCCCATAGTAAAAGAATTGGATGTGCATCTGCGTGTCTCTACTTGTACCCGTTATTTAATTTCAGCCGTGCAAGAGATGATGCCTAGTTTCTATGCTATGTTCAGAGTTACCCTTTTCTATAGCATGATATTGATGTTACCTAAGTGTTTTGACAATGTTCAGCGCTTAAGCAGTAGTCCCGACGCCACTCTTAATCCAGGCGATGTTGTTCAGATCAGTGACTAGAGCTGCCAACTCTTGATTGGTAGAGGAGGGAATTTCCTGGTAATCAACAAATTCAGGTCCCAGCAATGAGCTTTGACAATTGGCCTCGCCATGAGATGCACAGCAACCGTAACCACATAAGCGTGGAACAACAGGATCACCACAAGAATAGTTAAGAACTTTGCTGATACCGAACTCTGGTCTGGAGGCTTGGAGCAAACTCCTCTGCCCTGGGGTTGTCTTTGTAATCATGGAACCAAGAGTGTTGTATACAGCAAATGCACCAACATTAGCTACCGGACGATAAAGTGTAGAATCACTGTTAGGATTGTCTTTCTCAGGATTATGACGACACTCGTCTTTCTCTTTCTCTGGAACATGATGATGCTCCTCCATTTCAGGAATAACCGTGTCATGAACATTTTCAAAATCAACAAGTCCACTAGGCGTCATGCTTGCCTTTCTCACCTCAGGAGGTTTGATAAAATTAGGGTGTCCATACGAAGCTTGTGAGGATGCTCTGGACGTCTCTAGCAAGCCATCGACCAGTGTGTTGTGAGATGCTGGTCCAGGCTTACTGAGACCCAAGCATCTTCGCTTTAGCGTAGCATTCCAGTGGTTCTTGACTGCATTATCAGTTCTCCCTGGTAGTAATTTTGCGATTACAGACCATTTGCTTCCATGTCTTTTGTGAGCTGAGATAATAAGCTGATCTTCTTCCTCTGCAGGAAAGTGATGCTACTAATGACATTAAGAAACAAGATACAGGTATAGCAACAGAATAGTCTCCCTAAATAAGAATAAATTCTTTTAAAGATATGCGCACATTTTTGCAACCAACTTTTGATTACAGAACATTCACACAACACTACAGATAAAGACAATCAGAAAGACATTAACATAAGAAAAACACATTCAAGAAGAATGTTAACCATAACAATATGATTGGCAAGCATTAATGCATTACAACATCAGCAACAATACTACACTCCAAACTTCCTTTCAGCTCATTCAGTGATTCAGGTAGTTGTATTGGATATGGTAGGGTTCAAGTGCTCAGAGGTAATAACATATTATCTATACACAAGTGCACAACTGAACAGAAAGTGCATATGTTTAAATTAACCGTGATTGGTGTGTCTAATACATCTTGCAAGAAAATAGGTATATTGTAGCACATGCACAAATATTACCCCTTGCATGTATCTCATTTTCCAAGTTCCAACAGGTGTTCCTACAAAACCAAAACACAGGGCCCTTACTGTATGACCCTTAATGCATATAGAATCAGATATTAACATACTTTCTAGGAGCATCATCCCATTGACGAGGCGTAAACTACTGTTTCCGTAAACACATAGGTTATAGAATTATAGTTAGATACAAAGATTTTTGGGTTAACACTCACACTTTGAAGAAAGGCACAACCAAATACACAAAATGAATTTCTGACAAAGATCAGATTATATTATGCTTGATTGTGTATAAAATGTTATAATGCGGTTGCAAAAGAGCATTGTACTAGTTTGTGAAAAAAGATGCATTTTAAGCCGAGTATTTTCCTAATATAACAGCAGGTGACGGAATAGTTACGGGGCCAAAAGGATGTCTATCTCAATGATCAGGCAAGCAAAAGCAGACTTTAGAAACAGAGGTTGCAGGGAAAAAGAATGGCAGTAATTAACAACTGGAAATGATGAAGGGGGATATAAGAGAAGAGCACCAAGTCTATCTCATCCTTCACATTATTACATAACTCGTACCAATTCTTATAGAGGTACTCGTATAGGCGTATGCCATTTCCATCAATAAGCATTCAGTGATCGATTAATCCTTCAAATCTCTTACCTTTCCATATCATGATACAACATCTAACAATCAACTCACAAAAACTATATTTTTCAATAGAAACTGTGAGTCTGTGACATTACTCGCTACTCATTCCGTATACAACTTCAGAAGACAGGAATTACAAATGTAACTAATGCCAATTCATTTTACATGATACACCTCAAGCAACAATGGAGCTATCAAAGACCTTTAAAAACATCATTTAGATTCAATAACCTTACTTCCTAGCTGTTTAATGACTTAAAACTGAGATAGAAAAAGAAAAATCTGAATATGCCATAGAAGTTCAAAAATGGTATAGTTGAAATTTCAAAGGATACCTATATAGTATATACCATAGAAGGTTACATTTCTTTCCAATTTTCACAGAGGATAGTTCAATTAGATTTTATTTTTTTTATAAAAAAAAAATCACTAAGGAAACATCTTAGGTTAAGTACCAAACATCAAAAAACAAGAAAGAAAAACACAACTTCAATATCATCAAAAGCGTAACCACTAAACGCAAATATCATACGCAGCAATATCAGACACAACCCGAAACCCGACAAAAAAAAATGCAACTGCATAGGATGACAGGGGTATTATGAGAAAGGCAGACAGGACTAACCAGTAAAAGGGATGCGTTTAAGACCAGGGTCAAGCTGATTACACCACCTAAGACGACACGACTTGCCAGACCTACCGGGAACGCCTTGGGCCAACACACTCCAGTTCCTAGGCCCAAACTTAGTAACTAAGTCTGTCAAAGCCGCGTCTTCTTCATTCGACCAACTTCCCCGAACTGATCGCATTTCACCAGCCCTGTCTTCGTCGGCGACAACCGCCGCCTCGCCGCCGTAGGGGATCATGCTGTTTGTTATTACCAGAAGTAGTTTGAAACAAAAGACTGATGAAACTTTTTAACTTCCTGGCAGAGGTTGTTACTTATGCTGATGACCCCACCACTCCCACAAAGTGTATGTAACAAGTTTTTGTTTTAACTGCATAGATATTTTGATAATAAATTATTGTAAAAATCGAAAAGATTAATTATAATTAATGAATGTGCATAAAATTCTATGGCAACCGCTTTTCATCATTATAAAATTTATAACTTTACGATCATATTTTATAAAAATTATTATTTAATTAAAAAATTTTAAAATCATACATATTTTATAAACTAAACATTACTAAATACTGTTCTGCAAAATATGTTCACTTAGATTTTCGATCAAATTTGACATGATTTGTAAAGTAATAATTTTTTAATATTTTGATCGTAAAATATGTATGATCTTGGATTAAAAAAACAGTCTTTATATATCTTAAATATATACGCACACACGAAATTATCACAAAACTCTTTTTTATTAGTCTATATAGATGTTTAATCAAGTGAAAAGAGATAACTTTTTGAGTTTGTACATTTATATTTAATAACCTTTTTTATTAGTCTGTTTAAATTTTGAAATAAGCAAAAAGAATTAAGTTTTTTTTTGAGTTTGTACTTTTATATTTAATCCCCCTTTTAAATTAAATTTGTCTCTTGACTAAAATTTAAAGTTTTTCTCTATTTGTTCAAAAACACATTTCTTAATTGACATCAAACAAATGATTATATGTTTTCTGAGTACATGAAGCCCCAATCTAAGAGGGCTCATTGCATACCATACATCTCAAAAATAAGCTGCAGCAACCTAAATCAAATGGAACTCTAAATAAGGTTGGTTCAACAACACACAAGCAATCTCTGTATTCATGACATTTTCACATTCCTACAGCTTGGGAACCTGATGATAATCTTACAATGATAACCAAACGTAATCTTCTATAACATCCTGCTGTGCGGACAAGTATGTTCTGGTGCTTTCTAAAGTATCCTTTTTTGCAGACTCCTGGTATAAAGAGTCAAACATCACGAAACCTGCAACAATTCAACAGATGTATAATACATAAGCATGTAGATATAGTTCATGACGCTGAAACAGTGACAGCAGTCAGCTTGAAGGCTTAATATACAATAGAAGTGGAGAAACAGGTTTATCAATGCATTTGCAAATCGTACAACAGAATCCCAACAAGAGAGAACGGGATTTAGTTACTGGCTTCGTTATTTTAATTGTTAATAGGCATAAACTTGCATATGGATTCAGGGTCCGCCTGAGCTAGTTATTCACTTCCAAGTTCCAAGAGAGGTGAAGTACTAGAGCAGGGACAAAAGATCGCATTTTAATTTCAAGCATTTCTTATGGGACAAAATATGAGTTCTACCAAATATTATAAACTAAAAAGTACACATTAGCAAATAATAATCAACAAACAGTAATGTGCTAAAAAGAAAGATGTTTTTTCTATAAGCAAAATAAAGATTTTTTTCTATCCAGCAACTAAACCTAGCCACCTGACTATTAGTATATACTACTTTATCCACGATCTTGATTTCACAGTGTAAATACCTTTACTACTAGCAATATGCTTTATTCAACTTCTAAAACAGAGCAGCAAATCTAATCATGTAAACTCGGCCAATTCTCACACAGGATTTCTAAATCTGCTCTCATCTTAGAGCCTTGCAATCAACAACAAAATTGAGTTTGTTTACACAAATGACGGGGAAAGTATTCCCTGTGAACTGCAGGTCTAACTATGTAAAATTGTCCAGATATCAAACAGGCTTTCAAACGTTTTTGCTCCCAGAGCCTTGTAATCAACAACAAAATTATGTTTGCTTAAACAAAAGACAGGGAAAGTAGTCCCTGTTTTATTCATATGCTATAAATCTGCTGCTTATATTTTTTTTGTGAATAGATATTTAGAACTAGGTACATAACTTCTTAACAATTTTCACTTCAGCATCTTATCTTAAAAAGAAAATATAAAGTCGTTACCAGGTCAATGACACTTACGCCAGGATGATCATCCAGAAACTAGCTTCACAACAATGCAAAGGGAGTTGAGCATAATTAGTAGAACTCTCAAGTATTGGGTTGCGTATATGAGACCAATTAGCTGTCCTTTAAATGAATTTCTCTTGACCCCTGAAAATTCCTGGAAGCTCCACCCTCTAGGTGCAAGAAAGCGGTCCTCATTCAATATTGCCAGTGCATTTGCAAGAAGCAGACAGCCTTCTAGCAATGTCCACAAACCCATCACCTGCATGATTAGGAAACTAGCCAATCAAATTTGCTCGAGGATAAGTACAGCACATTAGGAAGTTCATCATCATTCTTTTAACAGCAGTAGGTGGGTTGAAAAATTCTTGAAAAGCTATATATTTAACTAGGTGCACTCAACTGTTTCATAACAGACCATCATATTCAGTTCCTTAAAATGCCTAATTGCCCACTGGCCGCAAGCCCGTCACAAGAATGGCAAAATATAATGAAGACGAGTAGCATTAGAACCAAAATCATATCCTAAAACAATGTCATCGCGACAACGAGAACAGGACTGAGAATAGCAGCATGACTGACTAGTAATTGATAGATCAAAAAGTGACCTACATGCAGTTACTAGTAAGCATATAAGATCTTACGTTATTACTTAATACCAAACAATATACTCAATACATCCCATTTGTCCGTGGGGTCTGCAAAAGTTAGACTATTTGCACCCCACCCCTACTCCAGGGAGTGAAGGTGAAGACCCCCATATTATATCACCACCTGGCTAAGTGGTTGGGCCCAAATATCTAAAGTGGCCCCAAATATCAAGGTCACAAAGAATACAAGTACAAGTGGAGAATGGAGAACTAGTAAAACACAGTTAGTCAGGTCGACGTCATGGCTGAAAATATTGACTAGGAGACAACATAGACAAATACTTGTATCGTCTTCAATAACGGTTTCTTCAAATTCCTCACCTCTCAAAATAAATCCTTGATCCCTAAGCATATTTTTTGGGGGGGTTAAACTGTTTTCATAAGCTAAATTCTCAAAGCCCCGTGACCACCATGTCCAACTCATCGTGTGTGTATCTATAGAAGCTCTATGTTTTGTGCTCACCTTGAACTCTGGTTTAGTTTTTAAGTGGTCAGAAAGGGCATTGAAATGGTCTTTGCACCAAAGCATTCAGATACACAATCAGAACTGGAGCTTAAAAGTGTGGTAATTTCCAGAGAAAACAAGTAAATCTCGTGAGGTGCAATCGAAAGTAATGGCTAAGAAATGATCCATTAATTTAAGGGCAAAGATGAAAATTCTGTATTAAGAGAATGCTTTTGAGCTGCATGAGAGCGAGGTAGAAAATATGGCACGCTGATGAAGGGTCTCAAGAGTAAAATGAATCGAAGGCTGAGCTTGCCTGGATGGTGGTGGAAGGAAGGGTATGGGTAAACAAGGGTTCCAAATGCAAGACCAATTTCTAGAATAAATTCAATGAACACATAGTAAGTGAGGTATGCTTGAAAAGTCTGAGAGATACAAGTTTGAAAACAAAAAAAAATTAAAAAAATTATTAATCGCCAACAATACACCCAAAAAGATGAAATGAGAGTTTTTATTTCATAACATAATATGTTGATTCTACTTTTTTCCTATCAAAGCCACTGCACTTTTTCATTACCACATAAAAAAAAATATCCATCTATTGAACCACAACCGGTTTAGTTGTGTGTGCATTAATGAAAATTTACTTATCTCCTGTTTGAGGAGTGATGCGAGACTCCAAAATAAAACAGTAAGCTATTTGAAATATTGAGTCCCAACCTATGAAGCAAATAAAATTAACCCTTTTAAATTTTTTATTATTATACAAATCTAAAAATAGCATTACATTAAGATACAAAGGACAATGAGGACAAAAATATGTGTAAAAAATATACACTACCCAGAAGAGTAATGTACAAAAGAACAAAGTGATCTTATGTTTCTAGTTTCTACACACTGCGCCGATACCATTTCGGCTTCTACTTCCCGGCTTCATAAGGAATGTGTTCGCTATGCAGGTATTTTTCATCCAAAAATTCACACTACTATAATCAATATCGGAAAAACGTATTATATTCACAATTAATTTAATTGTAAAATAAGCATATTTGCATCATTTACATTAAGAAGCCTTATTGGCTTTCCAGGATAGAAACCTAAACCCTTGCCAGTTTATAACCTTCTGAATTACTAAATATGAAGTTAAAGAAGATAATTAGGACAAAACAATGAGCAGAACATATGCATTACACAAGACAAGAGAGTAGTGCACAAATGAAGACAGTATCTTATATAGCTACATGGGCTTCCACCTTCTTGCCTGATCAGCAACATATTCTTAACGTAGTGTGATCTCATCACAAATTTGACCCTACTACAATCAATCTCGAGAAAATGCATCACACCGATCTATTAGTTTAAGCGTAAACTAGCCAACTGTATATCACTGCAATCAAGTCTTACATTTCTGCCGAGAACCTAAAACCCTGTCAGTTTACCCTCAACCCAATTCCATAAATCAACTAACAATCTAACTTGCAAATCCCATCCAAGAACCAACTTGGATCTGCAAAATAAAGCAAATTTTCACACAAAAACAAGAACCCATATAATTACATGATCAAACTAGAAACAAAACAACCCCGCAAAGAAAAATCAACACTTTAGTTCAACGACACATGTAAGTTGCAAAGTTATAGTCCATGCCAAAATTAAAGATTTCTTACAGATTAACAAACACAGATCTACAAAATGGAAAAACCAACAAGAAGATATGTATTGTATGTTACCTAGCAAAGATATGAACCCCCTTAAGGATGAATCGAAGCAAAGCTTGGTACAACACAAAAAGGGAGCGCTCCGATTGTGATTTTTGCGAACCAAGAGAATGCGGTACAGGAAGATGGGAATTGGGATCCTTCAGTTATGTTATACAGGGGTATAATTGTAATTTTAATATGTATAAGCCACATTTAATTATTTTTTTTGTAAGGAAGCCACATTTTATTTGAATATTGATAATTTACGGGGTTTTTTTTTGAAAATACTGCATAGTTGATGTTCCAAAAAAAAAAGTTGATGTTTGAGTTAACCGACTAATCTTTATTCATTTAATCAATTTTGATTTGAGGGAGCTGATCACAGAATTTTCCTTTGACAGTTGATTAACTGATTTTTTGTATTGATTTAGGTTCATCTACTTGTTAATTTTGAGTGAATAACTAATCAAGATTTGATTAAATTTTATATATATTATAATCAAAAAAATATTAAAAAATTATATCAATATAAAATACATACAATCTATTTTTAAATATATTTTTACTTTTTACAAATAATAAAAAAAATGGTTATAAATTTTGATGGGAAAATGTCAATTTAATCATAATAAATAGATTAAATAGTTGATTCTTGATGCATAATGCAATTTGTAAAAAATATTTGTAATTATTATATTTTATTGTAAGGTTGTTTTACAATTTTATTGGTTTGGTAAAAACATTAAAAACAACGTAATTTTTCTAGCTGTAAAAAATATGATGAAGGTCAAGCTAGGCCTGTCAATGGAGCAAATAACCGATCCGATCCGATCCGATTCGGGGTCATTTTAGCGGATATGGATTTAACAAAAAAAAAATCCGATCCGAAAAATGATCCGATAAAAAAATTCCGATAATAAATGGGTTGGATATGAATTTAGTGTGATCCGATCCGTTTATAACCCGATCCGGTTAATAATTAATTATTTAATTAAATATATATATTATATTATATAATAATATATTTTATTCCCGATGGTATTTACAGAATGAGAGTTATTAGTTAGTTATATTTAATTCAATTACTACTGATTAACATAAACACTTACAATGAGGCTAATATACAGCAATGCAGTGATAAAGATTCTTGTGTAAGCTTGCTGGTCCATGATATAGTCTCTTATGTCTCCTGCCACTCGCTAGTGTCTTCTTTATATATTTTTGATGTTTACCTTCTTTATATATTTTTTCTGGTATTTATCTTCCAATTTTGGTATTGTTTTTTAAGATTAGACAACTAGACTTGGCCTTTCATTTTTCCTTATTTCGTTTAATGCATTGTTTAATCTTGTATATAATAAATTCATTTTTATATGATTTAACATGGAAATAAATTCATTTCTACATGATAAATTCATTTTTTAGCATTTATTTCTACATATAGTAAATGGATCGGAAATCGATCCGAGATCCGTGATCCTAATGGATATGGATATGGATCGGCTTAAAAAAAATCCGGTCCCGATCCGATCCGAATCCGAATCCGATGAAATAAACGGATATGGATATATGGATTTAGATTGATCCGATCCGAACCCGATCCATTGACAGGCCTAGGTCAAGCTGCCTGTACTAGGATAAACTTGATTTGTCAAGGTTGTGTTCACTTGACGTGAATGGAATGTAGGAAGAATGGAATAAATTTTATACTAAAAAATGGTGTTGGATCAAAGAAAATATATACAACTTTCATTCCTTCAATCATTTCATTCCTACTATTTTAATTATAATTCTTTTTTTTTTTGTCATTATTTTAACTATAATTCTAACCCAATGCTCATTCCATTTCTACATCATGTTTTCTCACAATCTTTCTCACAAAAAATTTGAATACATTCATATTTTGTTACTATTATCTCATACTTTATTCCTTCTCCTTAAAATTTCTATATAACTTTTCATTCCATTCCCCCTCATTCTATTCCAAAATTACTATATGAGAAAATGATATAGGGATTTTTCGGTTCAGGGTTCATCATTAATACTTCAAAGTGTTGCAATATTTGTGATTCGGATCCATTAGGTTCTTGCAATCCTGTGCAGAGCTTGTTCAGAGATGGTTGTACAGATAGTTGTAGTGAATGTGATCATCATAGTGACAGTTCTATGCATGCTAAAAAATGGAGCAAACTGGTATGTTTGAACACATGTCTGTGTTTTTACACAAAAATGGATTATCTTTGATCTGAATTCTATGAAGATAGTTATTATGCATGCGGATTTTTCTAGTCTTGCTATTGAGCTTTCGAGGGCACTTTACAGATGCAGCCCGGCAAAGGATTTGCATAAAAACTTTGTTCACGTTTAGGCGTCACGCCTGCTACTCTATACTTGGGTGCTGCAGTCCTATTTGCATGAATGTTCTTAATCTGTGTCGAAAAACCTTCCCAAGATAGCTTACCCTCATCCAATGCATCCACAAGTTTTGCAAAACTGCGTCTGCAAGAATTTCAAAAGACATTTAGATATATGAAATGCTACAATAGAAGGGTTGCTGAATTTGCTGTGATGTTTTGCATTACCTGTCAGGATCAATGGTTTTGCGAAAGCCTTCAAACATTCTGTGGCCACGCACTGCCTTGGCCATATTTCCGTCGTAAGTGTACACAAATACATCACTCTCCACCGCGACCATGTAGTCTAATGCTGCAAGCTTATTGTGCCTGCCTATAAAAGGTTTCAGCTCCTCTTCTGTAGCTAATGTTGAGTGATCAAACAGTTTTGGGTACTTTTCGATGAGTGCATTTAAGCTGTTTTCCCCATAAATCTTGCCTGCAGCTATGTAAATTTTAGTCTCTGAAGGATATCCCATTGCTTCAAGAAACAGAGCTGCCTCTCTTGGTGTCATGGGACAGCCACCTTTTAGTCGCCGCTGTTTACTTTTAATGTGTTTTTCTTTCCAATGCTTTACTTCGTATCTCATCTTCTTAAGCTCCGCGGACTCCTTTGATGTCAGATTGTGGTTGCAGCCTGTGAAGGCTAGCATATCCTTCTCATATCTACAATGTTACTTTCTATGATAAGAAAAGCAAGACTTGCATATTTTAAGAAGGATTAACTGTCAGTCGCAGGAAAAAATTAATACTGAAGAAGATGGTTTTTGGCTAGGTAAATCAAGAATTACTTGCAAATTATAATTAGAAATGAAATAATTTACCTTAAATGTAGAGCAACATAAGGGTCTCTGTCGAATTTAATTCTGTTAACTAGTTTATTTCCTAGCTCAGTAATATCATCCGCGAATTGAAGAGCTTCATACATTGCGCGGCATCTCAGCCTCTGGATTGAGTTTGGGACTTGATTATTAGCAAGGCGTGAATTGGTATGTGTAAATTCTATCACTTTGTTCGTTTTCAATAACGGAAGTATCTGCTTTTTATAATAACTGGGCTGTAAACGAAAAAGAAGAAGAAGAAGCAGATTGTTAGGAATTTCCTCCCAGCACATTTTACTTCTAATATCTTGACAGAATTTCATAGTCACGTCACCTACATACCTTAGACCAAGAAACCGGGGATTTCACAAGAGGCTTAACAGCTGCTAAGTCCGGAGGAAGAGATTCCACTACATCCACATCCTTTAACAGAACTGTCTTGAAGACCAACCAGTCAAAAATATCCTTAAAATCACTGAGAAAAATCAGTCTTAGATCAACTATGTTATTCAAAGTACATAAATGATGAGTTTACTTTGTTTTTTACCCATCTTGAGTATTTGTTTGAAGCATGATTAAACATTCTTTCATTACATATTGTACGTGGCAAGATCATCTGGGAAAAAAAATCATGCAGTAGGATAGAGAATCAGAGGTACCTCGGGTCAGTCCAGAAGGATGAGTGATCCAAGGAAGGAATAACCAGGGTAGCATTCATTATTTTAGCGATTGCAACCATATCACTTATCTACAAGAACCCAAAAATGGAGATTATTACACCAAAAACTACAATAATTTATTTATTGAAAGGCAAGCAAGTGATCTCAGACACACATGCCTCAGACGAGGCTCTAACCCCAATTTGCTTATACAAGAAAAGGAGGATATCCGCTAGGCTATAAGTGCTGGAAATTCAAAAGGAACATATAGATCGAGATTTGTTTATGCTTACTCCAGTTTTCATCTGATTCAGCCCCCCGTTTGAATGAACTAGTATGTAGCCATTTGTGGCGGCATTTTCATTAGCTGAAAACATAATATAACAGCAAGGACATAAAAGATTTGATATATTAGAACAATTAGACAAAATTACAATCGTAGCTCCTATTACTTTAAGCTGGGAAGCAGAAACATACCGATTTCTTTACTTGACCTATCTATGCATGGGTAGTAGTCATCAGTTCTGGGATTCTTCCAAATTTCTGGAACCTGAGATAAAAGATAGGCCAAATTAAAAGCTAACTGATACTGAAATTAAAAAAATAGTTATTATCTTGTCATGGTCTAAATTTCTTAATCAAATTACAATTAGAAAATACATATTGGAAACTAATCAAATGTGACAATTGTTTCAAAACAGTCTGCTAAAATGAGAGAGGGATTCTGACCAGAAAGTCCCTCATAGCTTGTCGAACTTCATTACTATTTTCTTCTGATTCCTCCTCTGCAATGTACTCCTGACTATTGTTCACTAAATCGGTATTCAACAAGAAATCTTTTTTCTTCACAGGATGAATCAGAAAATCATTTCTCTTCATTGGATGTATCAAGTGATTTCTTTTCTTGGGATGTATCAAAAAATCATTCCTGTTCAGGGGGTATATCAGGAAATCATTTCTCTTCAATTCTGCAGTTTTTGAATTTAAGCTATGCATTAGCATCATTTTCAAAATTATAGTTGTCACAATCAAAAAAGTTAAAGCGCCAGAAATCCAGCTTCTTATGTTCTTCTTCTTCGGCCTCAAATTCAATAAAGACCTCATTTTCCTCCTCAACACGACACCACCATCCACCACAAGCAACCCTGAGCGGTGGTGTATCGGATGGCTGTGGAGGTGGTTACGACTGCTGCCTGCATCACTAGTGCCCCCTCCACCGCCATCTTCATCATCATCTTCCTCCGTAGATTCAATGGAATCTTTTGGCCTTCTTCTTGATCTCGACGAAGATAGGGGCAGGAGTGTATGCACCGAGCTAGCTTCAGCAATAGGTGACATTTAACGTGGAATTGGAGCTTCTTGTGTGAGATAAAATCAAAAAGTTTGCTTTAATTGATTATCTTGCTCATTCTTTTGTTGTATGTTCATGCACTACGTGAAAATTGCCTACTTGTTTTTTGTATGGCTTTTCTGATTATGTGTCCTAAAATTAAGGATTAACACCCATCTATCTAGAACCCTGTCTTTCTTGCTCTAATTGAAGAATTTTTATTCAGCTAAGACTAAATTAATTTCTAATTTTAGCTTAAATTCAACTAATTTTCAGGCTACTTGTAATAACATAAATCATGTCAAACCGCAGATTTCCTTTCACCAAAAAAACAATTAGCAACCAGTCTTAAGGCATAAAAGTACTGTAAAATTGTATCTTGGTTTCGAATCTTGATCTCACTTCATCTGCATAATCATTAGAAATCGAACAAGAACTAAGATAATCATGTACTCCCATTCCTCTCATTCTTAGTATTTATGTCTGTTTCCTGCCCACTGCTGAATTTAAGCTCTACTATAGCCTCATCACAAGTCTGTCATAAAATCAGATTTTGTATCTACTCTTGCAACTAGAGCTTCATATAAAATGCCAGACCAAAACTGACACACTGGATTATACACTAATTTAATAAAATAATATAAACTGGGCATTTGCCTTATTTGCTGTGGAAACAACTAGTTCCAAATTGCTACAAGTTTTTATAACTTGCACCATTAGTATCTAATTATCTGCATAAAATATATGTTATATAAATTAAGACAATGTTCTACTACTTGTTAGTAGTAGTAGAAGATGTGACCCTTTTCAGTGTTACAGTATATACAAGCAGGGAGCAGCATAATGCTAATACAATCCACACATTTGCCTGGCTGACATGAAACTTATTATTTTAGTTGGACCATCTTGTGTAAACTACTTTAGGATAAAATGGCATTCTGGAACTGTGCTGGAAATTGATATACAAACAGCGGGATTAAATCAGAATGATGCTGACTTTCAGCTGCTGATATCAAAGTATCTTGGATCCTCTGGAAAATGATATTCCACATTCAGCTGCATTGAGTAAACAATATATCTTTAGTTAAACATCTTTTGAGTGACACGTATTAAGAAATTCAAAAATTTACACTAGTGACTAGTCTTTTCATCCCAAAAAAAGTTGTCATCCAGAGCCCTAACTGAAAAAAGAAAAAAAGAGTTTTTAAGACCGATTTCAGAGGAATGTTCCAATACAACTTCTGTTATCATCTAATATTCTATATATATTCTAATTAGACGGTGCAAGAGTTAAGTTTCACTCTGATTTGGCCATTTTTGCACCCTGTGATAGTTTCTAGCAGGAGTTAACCTATTGAAACTGCCACTGGTTAATTATAAACTAATAAAATCCAGCTGTACTAATAGCACACAAGGACAAGGCACTTTTGAAATGAAGGCTTGTGATCAGCAACTTACATAGACCGTCATAATCATGCAATTAACGCCACAATCAGAATGACAATCACAGTAACATTAATAAGGGACTATGATTCCCCTAACAGGCAACTTCATGTGAGCATATAACTTAATAGGCAACTTGACACAAGCATATACTAATGCCCAAGAAAAAAACTACACCATGTCAAAGAACTAAGATAATTGAATGCACTTGGAACTATGAAACGAACACAACGCACCTTTCCTCATCAGCGACAGAATGGCGCTGAGAGAAAACCACCCTCAGATCGTTGTACAGATAGATTTTCCTCTCTTCGTTATCTATTTTACTTCGCAGCTGTGACAGAAATTTAAATTTGCCTTTCTCAACTGATCTTGAACACTTTCTAGGAGAAGGGCATAGAAACCGGATATGAAGAGCATACCGCAGTGCACCTACACTGCCAGGATTCCAATTGACCTTGGAACAAACATGAGCAGATTTCAGGTCAGGTAGATGTCACCGATCCAACCAGTCAAAATCCTTGCCACCAGTCCTCTGTTCTACATCAGTTTTACTGCTGGTCCCAAAACCTTCACTAACTCTGACAACTTCATCAGATTAATACATCTCCGAAACTTGCAGATTTTCATTCTTCATGTCTAAAGTTTACCAATGCTCTTTCTTGTTGCTTTTTGCAGTCATGATATGATCATCACGATATAAGCCGGTTTACACTTGTTTATACCATGTAAAACTTCATCTTAGACTTCTCTAGCGTCAATGTACTTCAAGCTTAAAATCAAGCACAGTTTCCGGCAGATCCACTTGCAAATGGTTTGTGCTTTACATTGTCTATAGTAGTGAACTATATATATCATGCAAATTCTCAGTAGTCAGTACAGTTGAACCAGAGTAATAAAGTAGACAAAAGATCAGATCACATCAGTTACTACATTATATGTTGAAGACGCAGGGTGAATGAGGACTATAACTGCATGGCTGTAAAAAAAACTGTCAGGACTGACAGAGTGACAGGGAGATGTTGTACCTCGTTCCAATAAATTCTAGCTAAAATGGCTGTCTTTTGACGATTACATAAACGTTAAAACAATAAATAGTCACAGATAAATAAATGATTGGTGATACTTGTACACATGCCAAAACCCAATATCCAGTCATCACTTTGGCATTACATTTCTAGTAGAACTACAGAAGAGGAAGACACAAGTTAAGCCTAGAGTACGAAGTATTGGCAGGAAAATCATCTAGCACAGCAATGCACAGAAAATCATTAGTTAAAGGAGTTGGTTAAAATGTTAGGCAAAGGATCAAGATTGAATTTTTCATGACAGCGTATAAGTTATAATAGAACTTTGGCACTATAAAGAACAAAATACTAACAATGGGCTGATTATCAGTGTATTTCACAAACTACACACAAACATATACCATATTGCCAATGGTCATACACTTAATACTTCAACTCCGTAAAATAAACATAATACTTCAACTCAGTAAAATTTACTGTTGCTTGTCTTGGTTACTGATAATTGACGAACTAACCTCTAGACATCCATTATCCCAACAATCCAACACCTCATAAATAAACTAATAAAGACTGATGAGATAATAAAGGTTACAAAAAAAATAATTATCCCTGTAATCATCTATTTAAATTTAAGTTATCAGCAAACTCAAAAATCATACTTCACACATTTTCTAAGGACATTATCTAGTACCATTGTCTCTTCCAGTTGATTTGCTCCATTATCATTTCTGGTGTGACTTGGCGCACCATCACCGTCTTTCTCTTCATTCTTGCTTAAAAGAGCTTCAAGAAGCATACTACAAGAACCATCTTCAATAATTTAGTCAAAAAAAAAACCATCTTCAATAAGAGGCCAAGCGTCAGATTCACCACATACCTAAAATCGGACATAATCAAGGATGATAATGTGTCCTAAAGCTAAGGATTAACACCCATCTATCTAGAACCCTGTCTTTCTTGCTCTAGTATCAAGAATTTTATTCAGCTAAGACTAAATTAATTTCTAATTTTAGCTCAAATTCAACTAATCTTCACGCTACTATGTAATAACATAAATTATGTCAAACTGTAGATTTCCTTTCACTAAAAAAACAATCTGCAACCAATTAAGGCATAAAAGTACTGTAAAGTTGTATCTTGGTTTCGAATCTTTATCTCATTTCATCCGAATAATCATTAGAAATCGAACAAGAACTAAGATTATCACATAGATGAAACAGAAACTTTATTCACATATAATTATTGACTACAAAAATAAGGAGTTTTTATCCCATCAAAGGAGCTAGAGCATGAGACATATTTATAGTGACATTGCCGGTGTGCGGAGGAGAGGTGACACTAGAGTTGGATGCATCACAATAGCCGCGAAGAATGTCACCCTCTTCAGAGGTGAACCCGAGTGAGCCAAGCATCGAAGGCCAGCAATCATGTCCAATAATCCTTATGGCACGACAGCAACTCGGGCCTAGGTAGGCCTCTCCATTGAGGAAGAAAAGAATGACTTCCCCGGTGCAGGACTGGAGCTTGAACAAAGAGTCCCAACAAGTAGATGAGCCGTCTTGGTCGAGTTTTAGCCGGGTTGCTAAAGATGAATTTGAGATCAACAATGGCCGGGGCATTACAATGGTGAATATGTAGCATGATGCAATGAACATGCAGAGAACTAGCTTGGAAGAGTTGGCCATAGTTTGGAGAAGAGGAAAACAAAATATTTTGGGAGATCTTTGTAGCTCATTTTATAGGCAGATGAAGATAACTGAAGTTTTAAGAGGGCAAGCCAAAGTTCACAAAACTTAATTGCTTCATCAAGTTTTTTAAGAGGGCAAACCAAAGTTTACAAAAATTAATATTTAAATATTAATTGGTTGATTAATGTTTCAAAATATCTCAAAAGTCCTATTATCTATTCTCTCATTTTTTTAGACTCTGCTTCATACTTTTTGCCTATAAACATATACCAAGTTATTTGATGAATAAATAATTATGGCCTTGTTCGACTATTAGTATTTTAAAAAAATAAGTTACTTACTTTATTAAATAAGTAAATAATGTTTAATATTTAATATTTATTTAATATTTGATATTTAAGCAAGGTCTAGGATCACTAGAAAAAACATCTCTTACAATAAGTTAACATAATGAAAAAAATTCAATTATTTAGAGTGGCTTTCAAAACAAATTTTACCGAAGGTCTCATTATTACTAATTTTATAAAAAAACACCCGTTTAAACAAATCAATTTAATACGAAAAGCTTGGTTATTTTAAACGGATTTCAAAATATTAGGTAACTTTGATTTTGATGTGAAGAATGATTTAAACTATCTGTAAAGAAAACAATTCAACATTGCTTATATCAAAACGATTTTTTTTTTAAACCATAATCCCAGCCCAATAACTTAAACACCCAATATGGGCCTATCCATAAATCTTTAGAACAACTAAAAATCCCGAGAACAGGAAAAACCAGCTATTCAGCCCATACATATACACACACATTCTATATAACCAACATATGAATTAGGGTTTCTTACTTCTTCTCCGCCAGCATCCTCTCAGAGTATCAGGTAAGCGGCACCTTCTCAATTCAACCAAAAATGGTCAAGGGCAGGCAAGGCGAGCGTGTCAGGTAACATCCATATCTCTCTCTCTCTCTCTCTCTCTCCCCCTCTCCCTCTCCCTCCCTCTCTCCCTCTCTCCCTCTCCCTCCATCTCTCCCCTTATTCTCTCCCTCCTCTCTCTCTCTCTCTCTCTCTCTATCTCTCTCTCTCCCTCTCTCTCTCTCCTGAACTGATAATGTTTGTGCTTGGCAGGCTCTATGTGCGAGGAACAATCTTGGGCTACAAGAGATCGAAATCAAACCAGTACCCCAACACATCTTTAGTTCAGATTGAAGGAGTGAACACAAAGGAAGAGGTCTCATGGTACCAAGGCAAGCGCGTGGCTTACATTTACAAGGCCAAAGTTAAGGTTAAGGGGTCCCATTATCGTTGCATTTGGGGCAAGGTCATTAGGCCTCATGGTAACACCGGTATTGTTCGTGCTAAGTTCACCTCCAATCTCCCACCCAAATCCATGGTAATGTATAGATACAAGCTGCTTGTATGCATAAGCTGTTGAAATGTGAATAAGTATTGATTTTTTGTTGTTGGTGTTGTTTCGGTGTAGGGATCGAGGGTGAGGGTCATGATGTTCCCGAGCAATATATGAGGTACTACTCAGCTCATTGTGTTTCGTAATCTTGAATGGTTGTTTGAATTTATTTGATTTAATTGGCTGTTAGTTGATGAAGTTAAGTTGTGTTGTTGCATGTATGTTCACAATTGCTAATGTACTGCACACATTAATTTTTTTAATATTGTATTGTAAAAGGTTTTTTTTTGTTGGTTGCAAATGTTGATCCTTGACTATATACTGCACCCCCCTCCCCACCCCCTAAATTTTGGTATAACAATAAGTCTGTAATAGGATTAGAAGGTTAAATTGTGTTTTACTGTGGAATTTGTTAAATTGTGTTGTAAATAATGGTTTGTTGGCAAGTCTAATATATTTAAATAAGGATACTTGAATGTGGAGGCTTTTATACATTGTTCTTGACAAGCCACCGTTATGCTCTACTATGTTGATTGGAAGCATTTGGAATTTACTTGCATTTGTGGGGAAGAACCTATTAGAGCCGATAAATAAATCATGTTCTATTACTTGTATCATGTTTGTCATAGTAATACAGCAGGGAAACCAACTGCTTAAAACAAATATGTACCCACTGAATTTGTCAGTACATGTCCTTGATATGTAACCTTGCTCTCTGGTTTTAGGTAACAGTTTTCCCCGGTAAGGGGGATGTCCTGGTGCTTTAGAGCATTTTTTTTATTCAAATGTTGTGTTTGGTCCAATTTCAATGGAAGTAGGGAGAAGGGAATGAAATATGAGATACATTCTTGATTTTTTTTTTCCTTCCTCCCTTTCATTCCTAGCAAATTGAATTAGAGCTTAAACTTACTGAATTAAGGAGAAAAGCTCCGATTTCTATATTACTCACTTTTTTCATACATCAACTTAATAAAATTGACCTCGTTAAGTCGTTATATTTACTCTTCCTTCATACCTCAATTTTTTCTCTTATAGTTTTGTTCACAATTCCCATCTCATTCCATTTCAATTTATCTCCCTGAACTAACAGAGCATTAATGTTTCATACTGCATGTGTTTTTTTGGTTCTTATATGCACATGCACATACGTATTTGTTTGATGAATTTATTATAACTCACTGTAATTTTGTCTCTCATATCAGGATCACTGTACTGGTGGAAACATGTCATTGCTTGCTTTGGAAGGGTTTTGCTGACCAGGTCGAAGCCAGTGATGTATTAGATAGATTTTTTTCCGGTGCAAACTTAGAATCTAAGACTTTGGTTTTATGTAATTTCTGGGTGTTGAGAAAGACTAGTATTTGGCATAATTTTTGTTCATTTAAATTGCGATACTTGAAATCTTTGGATGAGAATGACCATTTTATTATAACTTTGTGGATTCTTATCCTCTACTGCTTTTTAAAACCAAATTAGACTGAATAGCCAGTGAATTAGCCTAAGAGATATGGTAATAGTGGTTTTGGTTTGCTTCGTGTCTGCCTTGCAGAAGTTGCTACAGATTGTTTTTTGTAGTAGATTGTTTATACTTCCTATTTCTGTAAGTTGATTAAGAGGTTTTTTTCCGTAAAAATTAGAAGTTTGTTGAGTCGCTCATCAGGTCTGGATTGGTATTTCATTTTTACCTAAAATCCTGTATGATCGTTGTTTTGATTCTAGTAATACTTTTTCCCCAAGACCTTGAGATTCAGTTCGAGAACACACACTCTTTTAGTTTGTGTTGATGCATTCGAACATAATAACAACCGTTTTTCAAGTCTAATGATTTAGTTTTTCTGTTTTGTGGTTGCTCATATGATCAATAGTTAATGTATGCTGACTGTTTTGCCGTGTTGATTCAATTGCTTAAGACTCTCTACGAGCCCCATTTTCAGGCTAAAGCACGCTTTGCTTGTAATTGAGTTCTATATTTTTCTGTAAAATGCGTTCTTAAATCACATGTCAGTCACCTTTTATACAGGAATTCCCTCAGAAATGTGGAATATCTAAGAATCAAAGTCTGTGATTACATAATATAATTCAACTAAAAGTCTTATGATCACTTTGCGTATATCAGAATGGTCAACACACCCTCCATTCCAAATTCAGATCTTTTCGTCTTGGAAGAACACACACATTGAGTTCTATTACATAGTAATGTATATTCTACAGCATCAATAGTTCTTTGCATCGTCTTCAAGTTCAATCTCCTTATTTGAACTGAATCAAACTCGATGTTGGCAATAACGGGGAACCGATTCTATACAGTAGGACTCATATCAGCCTGGTACTCATCAAACATTGGGATTTTATTGTTGAACAAATATCTGTTAAGCGACTATGGATTCAAGTACCCGATTTTTTTAACTATGTGTCACATGACAGCTTGTTCATTGCTGAGCTATGTTGCTGTTGTGCGGATGGAGCTGGTTCCTATGCAAATGCTCCGATCACAGAATCAGTTCTTTAAGATTTGTGTACTCAGTTTTGTCTTCTGTGCCTCTGTTATGAGTGGAAACATTTCGCTCAAGTATCTGCCAGTGTCGTTGAATCGGGCTATTGGAGCTACCACGCCATTTTTTACTGCTGTGTTTGCGTATTTGATCACCATGAACACAGAGACTTTGCTCGTGTATGCTACTCTTGTTCCAGTAGTCATTGGAGTCGTAATTGCTAGCGGGGTACGAAAAAGATGAAAACTTGTTTCATGTGTTATATATTCTGTTTCGTTTCTCATTCTGTTTGATGTTCACTGATACCTCAGGAGGAGCCAAGTTTCCATCTCTTTGGATTTATAATGTGTGTTGGAGCTACGGCAGCTAGAGCACTCAAAACAGTGCTTCAAGGAGTTTTGCTTTCTTCAGAAGGGTAAAATTTCTTTCATATTCGTTTTACTATCCCTGAATAACATATGGTCATGCCAACTAGCCAAGTACCAAATTCTACTTCATTTGTTTGGATTTCTGTTGAATCTTTTTTATCTCTATATATAATTCAAGGGAGAAGATGAATTCTATGAATCTCCTCCTATACATGGCTCCGGTAGCTGTTGTGCTACTACTTCCTGTAACACTTTATATGGAAGGAAATGTGGTAGAAATCACATTAGCTCTCTCCAGAGTAGATTTCAGGATCGTGTGGTACCTGCTATTCAACTCCGTGCTTGCATATTTTGTGAATTTGGCAAACTTTTTAGTTACGAAGCACACCAGCGCTCTCACTGTCCAGGTATCCTATCTTCCTTTCATTTTCTCAAAGTTAACCAACTGATTGTATAATATCAGAGAAAGTGTAGCTTAATTGAGTTAGAATGTGGCTTCATTAAGTTAGCCTTATTATTCACTATCCAGTAACAGAATCGTTTGTTCTTCCAGGTCTTAGGAAATGCTAAAGGAGCAGTTGCTGTGGTTGTCTCCATTTTTATTTTCAAAAATCCTTTATCAGTAGTAGGAATGTTTGGTCACGCACTTACAGTTCTTGGGGTTATCCTCTACAGTGAAGCCAAGAAGCGTAGCAAATGAGACATCGCTTTAACATTTGTACACTGCACCTTATGAAAAAAACTTCTTTTAACCGGAATGTAGGGGGTCAGAATCCTGAATGAGATGCTGTATGTACTGTTCTACAGCTCTACCACCACAGAAGTAAAGATGAACATCTCTTTTTTTTTTTTTTTTTTTTTCCGTTGTCATTTATTTAGAAAGATTTTTTTCTGAGCAAGGTGTAAAGTTGTCACACTTGCGCTTGACCCAGAATACGAGGGACTCAGGGAATGAATGTCAGACGAATTTATTAAGCATAATTTATCATCAATTCATCATAAATCATAATATTCATTGTTTGTTACTAAGTCACATTGAATCTCTGCACTGGATAGTAATGGCAAAACATATTTGTATTATGCTGCAGTTAATCCAAGGACAAGTGAATTCCTAGATACTGTAGCTTTATATTCAGATCAAGTTTAATCTAATTAAGATTCAAGGTCTTCTGGACTTTCATGGTTAAGGGTTTGCATTTGAGCTTACCACACAACATGAGCTTTTAATCACTAGTTAAGACCCTGCAAATTAAGTTGACTTGATATCTACATGCTCTATGTGAGAACTTGCCCCTGATCTGTACAAGTATATCCACACTAAACCTCTTAATGACCTCTTTGGAAACATGCATTTTATTTGAAATAATGTATTCAATCAAATGACATGTATACATAAACAAAATAATCAGGATGCAGAATTTTGTTGGAATCTGTATCACTTGAATATTACCAGAATTTGAAATGAAACTCAAATAATGTCATTTGAAACGAACTTTAAAACAAATTTGGAATTTTTTTTGCCAAACTTGTACATTTGACTACCATGGACACTCAAAATCCGCAAAATTCATTCATATAACTCATGTACAGAGATATATTAGCCTCAGTAGACCACGAGGTTAATTATTTAAATTTTCAATCTTCCGGATGCTATACCATAAATATACAATGTATCAAGCTTGCTGCTTATTTTGATTCAATTCCTTCAAGCTCAAGCCACATTCAAACAACTTTCAAGCTAAAGCACGCTTCCCTTGCGATTTAATTATATATATTGCTGCAAAATGTGATCTTAATCACATGTATATCTAAGAATCAAAGTCCAAATCTGAGAACTGTCTGAGTGATTGCATTATCCCATCGAAAAAAGAGAGTAGAATTTGATTAAGCTACAAGTCTGTGATCACTTTGCGTATATTAGAATGGTCTACACGCCCTACATTCCAATTTCAGATCTTCCACTGAGTTTTATTACATAATATCTTGTTACAACATCAATAGTGCCTGCATTTTCTTCGAGTTCAACTTCAAACTATGTCAGCAATAACAGAGAGCCGATTCTATACAGTCGGACTCGTATTAGCATGGTACTCATCAAACATTGGGGTCTTATTGCTGAACAAATATCTGTTAAGCAACTATGGATTCAAGTACCCGATTTTTTTAACTATGTGTCACATGATAGCTTGTTCTTTGTTGAGCTACGTGGCTGTGGTGTGGATGGAGCTGGTTCCTATGCAAATGATCCGATCACAGAATCAGTTCTTTAAGATTTGTGTGCTCAGTTTTGTCTTCTGTGCCTCTGTGGTGAGTGGAAATATTTCGCTTAAGTATTTGCCAGTGTCGTTCAATCAGGCTATTGGGGCTACCACGCCATTTTTTACTGCTGTGTTTGCGTATTTGATCACCATGAACACGGAGGCTCTGCTCGTTTATGCCACTCTTATTCCAGTGGTCACTGGAGTCATCATTGCTAGCGGGGTATGAAAAAGATGAAAACTTTTTTCTTTTATTATAAAATTCAAGAATCCTCTACGACGTTTCTCATTCTGTTTCATGTTCACTTTGTTACCTCAGGGGGAGCCTAGTTTCCATCTCTTTGGATTTATAATGTGTGTTGGAGCTACGGCTGCTAGAGCACTCAAAACAGTGCTTCAAGGAGTTTTGCTTTCTTCAGAAGGGTAATTTCTTTCTCCTTTTCACTATCTTCAAAAATGCATATGGTAAAGCCAAGGACCAAAAACATTTTCCTATGTCTGGATATCTATTGAACCTTTTTATGTATATTTCATTCAAGGGAGAAGTTGAATTCCATGAATCTCCTCCTATACATGGCTCCTGTAGCTGTCGTGCTACTACTTCCTGTAACAATTTATATGGAAGGAAATGTGGTCGGCATCACATTAGCTCTATCTCAAGTTGATTTCAGGATTGTTTGGTACCTGCTATTCAACTCCGCGCTTGCCTATTTTGTAAATTTGGCCAATTTTATGGTCACGAAGCACACCAGTGCTCTGACTCTCCAGGTACATTATCTTGCTTTTATTTTCTCATTCTTTTTAAAAATAAAATAAAATTTAAGAATCATTATCAGGGTAATGGAAGGAACTAAAGTGGTTATGCATGAAAAGCTTAATTAGAAGTAGTGACAATGTAACTATGATACCGCCAAGCTACTTGTACTTGAAATAATAGCAGAGAGGTTGTTTCTGCAGAGACCCTGACTCGAATACAAAGTGGCTTCGTTAAGGGAGTCTTTTATCCGCTATCCGGTAACATAATCTTTTTGTTCTTCCAGGTCTTGGGAAATGCTAAAGGAGCAGTCGCTGTGGTTGTCTCCATATTGATTTTCAAAAATCCCGTATCAGTCATAGGAATGCTTGGTTACGCACTTACAGTTTTTGGGGTGATCCTCTACAGCGAAGCCAAGAAGCGTAGCAAATGAGACATCGCTTTAATATTTGTATACTGCACCTCGGATAAAAAGAAAATTCCTTCTAACGGGAATGAAGGGGATGAGAATGACGAAAGCCTTATACCAGCACCGAAGTAAAGAGGAACATGTATTCTTTTTGTTGTTCTTTAAGATTTGTTTAGAAAGAGATTTATAATGTGGAAAAATATCTGAATTCTTTTATGTCAATTACATTAACTAAATACTCAACATTTTTCCGTTTTGTGGTTGGATAGCCCAAGTGGTGGGTTTATCCTCTGTTGTTTTCGGAGACCGGGTTCGACTCTGGCTCATCCGAAAAATATAAGAACATATACTAAATTGTAAGGCATGAGCTTCTAGTGAAGATCCAAGATGCAAATCAAATTGGCTTGATACATAGATTTGCATTAGCCATTAGGAGAGCATGAGGTCGGGCACAATCTGCGTCACAACTCATGAGACGTGCAAATCACTGTTTTTAATTGCACTTGAGAGTTTTATAATTTGAAACATGACTAAAGTTAAAGTGCATGCCTACCTTCTTTTCGCATTCTATCGTGCATCTACCGCACGTTTGTGAGTCTAGCAATTTTCCACCCCTTCTATTGCGTCAGAGTATCTCCCTAGATCATTTTCCAAAAAAAAAAAAATATATTAAATATTGTCCAACACTAAGTTTTATATTTTTTATATATTGTTATTATTTGAAGAAAAAAAATTGGAGAGAGAATAGAAAAAAGAACGAATAAAATAAGAGATGAGTGAATAAAATGGAAGGAAATATTATATAATAATAATAATAATAATAATAATAATAATAATAATAATAATAATAATAATAATAATAATAATAATAATAATAATAAGTTAAGAGTACGATAGGGAATATAGAAATCATTGGAACACAAATTTATAACATTTTATTAAATTAAAAACGTTTCTTCTATGGTGCGTCCATAAACACATGTTAAGTACCAAATTTTATGTATTTGACTCGTTTTGATTGGCTACTACTTAACCCCGCAGCATATCCAATTGGTCCACCAACCAAAATAAGCTAAATACATCAAATTTAGCGTCAAATTTTATGTATTTAACTCATTCTGATTGGCTATTACTTACTCTTACCGCCTCTCAATTTATAAATCCTTTTTAAAAAAACACGCATACTAAGAAAAAGGTTGGTTATACTCCCTCCATCCCACAATACATGTCACTTTGACTTTTTTGCACATAATTTGATGTGCAAATAAAACATACTTCTATACATTATTTTTCAAATTTTCTTTTTCAGAATAAAAATATGGATGTTATACTTTTATTCAAAAAAAGAAAATTTGAAAAATAATGTATAGAAGTATGCTTTATTTGCACATCAAATTACGTGCAAAAAATCAAAGTGACATGTATTTTGGGACGGAGTGAGTATATAATTTTATCTTATCTAATGTGTGCATTGAAAATGAGAATAGAGTTGAGTTTCAAAAAATTACAATAAATATAGAGATTTTGTGCATCAAATTTAGCGTTTAGTATGGATACATGAGTATGACCACACAAGCCAAATTCAAAATTAAAAACTTGTAATGCTGGGCATTTTATAATAATTTTAAGGGCGCGTAGTTTCTAAAATTTATGGCTAGAATTTAAATGATTATACAAAATTTCATCAACTATAATGATATGTAATAACGAATTTGTACCTATAACAATAGATTCATATCTTAAAACTATAAAAAAAAAATAATTTTTTAATAAAAACATATTTGAAGGATAACATTTTAAGTTAGTAAAGATTGACGAATGCAATTATATTTGTTAAAGTAATTTTAATCGATAAAATTACGTTACATCCAAGGTTGCCTAACCTATGTATGGTAAGCCCAGTTGGATTTAGTCACTTTTAAGTGGCCGTCGGACAAACTTAAATGACAGACCCACCTCCTTTTAATAGGACCAATTTATGAAGATTAATGACATTTAAATACAAATTTATTATTATATATTTATATCTATATTTACATTCGATTCATTGTGCTGTATACCTGCGAACACGTGTTCATTATACGCAACTTTTATTTCTCTGTCTAACTCATTTATTTCATAGAGTGAACACGAAAATTAGTAAGAGAAATAAAAATTGCTAAAGTTTTGAGACTAATCATTCAAACAAAATTAATGGTAAAATTAGCTTTAAATTAATTAATTTATTATTTTCAAAAATATATATGATTTGATACGAATATTTAGAAAAAATATGTAAGAAATTAATTATTACATATCATATGCAATGTTCTAAAAATCCCCAATTAATCACCTGCAATGTTGTCGAGCGATTCGATTTTTGAAATCCGATTAATTCTTATAAGTTTTTCTTTATCAAAGTATATAAAATAATTTATTAAAATTAAAATAATGCATCATATTAAATATGAACAATTATAAAATTTATGATATAGTAAAAATTATGCTCTCTCCGTCCCGATGAATTGTATACATTCACTGTTTGTACGTATTTGAGACTCTTATAAATATAGTTTCATAATATTTTTACAATTTATTTTTCTAAATAATAATTCAAACATCAAACTTTTATTTTCAAAATTAATTTAAAAAATATATTATAAAACAATGTTTTAAAAAAAAAATTAAAAACGTATCAAAAATAAAGCATACAATTGAATGGGACGGTCGTAATATAATTTTAGCATATGATAACTTTTGCGAACTAGTTACGAGTTTGAACTTCCTACTGAATTATTATTTTTTTGCTGAAAACAATTTTCAATTTTCAAGAACAATTATCGGCTCAAATTAATCAAAACACACTTTTCGCTTTATTCTTTCCTTTCCATTTCTTTATAAAAATGTCACTCCTTTCATTCCATCCTACAGGCTACATATCTCTGAACGGCTCTCCGCGAAAAAGACTATCTTTTTCATATTCTCTGCATTCCCCACATACATATTTCTATATACACCAATTTGCAAAGCCTCATTCCTGGATTTTCAAGCTTCATCAACACTTGTGAGCTCAATTCTTCAACCCCTTAACTCTATCTAGCTTTTTGCTTCACTCTATGCGATCAAGATTCATATTTACACTTTCTTGCACATGGGCTTTGTGTAAAATTACTTGTTTTAACTATATACTCATTGATCATACTCATACATGGTACTTATCCAAAAACAATTCAGCAAGAATCTCGATAAATGAATAATCTCGTCTGATAGAATAATTTTTTCCGTCCCAACATAACTTAGATAGTAGTGTATTTTTAATCTCGTAGATAGTGTATTTTTAATCTCGTAAATGAAAAATCTGGAAGATTAAGGGATATTCATTTATTGAGGTTTTAGTGTGATTAGTAAAGACTAGACCTTTTGTGTTTGCATTACATGATTTTTATTAGTTAGTGTTTGTTGTTGTAGAAGCTTAAGATTGTTGTGTGTTGGCTTTGATTTTGAGGTACAAGAAGGGAAAGATCAGATCTAAGGAAAGAGATGTCTTTTACTGGAACCCAACAGAAGTGCAAGGTCTGTGAGAAAACTGTTTATCCAATGGAGCTTTTGTCTGCTGATGGAGTTGATTTTCACAAATCTTGCTTTAGGTGCACTCACTGCAAAGGCACCCTTAAGGTCATTATTTTTACTCCTAATTAGTCTGTTCTTGATTTGTTTCATTTTTCGGTTTTAGTGTTTTTGTGTTTGAATGATCTCTTTTCGGGTGATTTTTAGAATGGAACTTATGTTTAAGCATGCATTTCTTACAAATATGTGGGATACACTGTGGATATTGACATAGATCAGCCAAATGTGTGTACTTGCCATTTGGAAATGCTTTGATATAGAATAGAAAAGTTGAATTAACACTCACTTGAAAAAAATGAATTATGCAATCCTGGATTCTGCTTTCTGTAAATAGATTAAAGTACTAATTAGCTGGATAGTTCAACATGTAAGACCATTTCTCTCTATTAAAGTGTGTATTACTATCTTAAACGGAAATAAATTAAGAAGAATTGTTTCTGAATGCTGGTAATATTGGTTCTGTTGTAATTGTCTGGTGATGTGGTAAGCTTCCATTGGTGATAGGTTTATATTTGATGAAAGGCTTTTAACAAAGATAGAGGTTATTTCAGAAAAAAAACAAAGATAGAGGTTATTTGGCAGATGTTCTAGATCAGTGACAAGAACAATGGCAGTTGTATGATAGCCACCATAAGTTCTGCCTCGTGTGGTACTAATTTTTTTTAATTTTTTAGTACCTGAATCTTCAGTAGTTTTATGATGCGGCGATGCAGGGCTTTCTCTGGTTTCAGTAATATAGAAAGAACTCCAGTTGATTCCTTTACGAAGATACAAAAAGCTACTCTCTTCCTGTTTCATTTTCTAACTTACTTGATAAACAGAAATATTGTGACTATGATGCCTATGAAAAGATATGAATTGTTGTTTTTGTTACTATTCTGCAGCTGGGCAACTACTCGTCAATGGAAGGTGTTCTGTACTGTAAGCCTCACTTTGAACAACTCTTCAAGGAGTCAGGGAATTACAACAAAAACTTTCAGTCACGTAGGCTTTCTTCATCCATACAGTAAATACTATAATTGCATATCTGAAATAAATTATCAAGATCTAATTCATTATGTTTTCTTTCAGCTGCAAAATCAGCGGATAAGTTAACTCCAGAGCTGGTAAATTTTCATCTGCCGTTACTTATATCTGCAGAAAGACTATATGTCTGTACTGAACTTCTTGATTTACCCAAGCTTATGTCACCTTTACTCTATGGATTTTCAGACAAGGTCACCTAGCAAAGCTGCCGGAATGTTTTCGGGTACACAAGAAAAATGTGCAACTTGTGGTAAAACAGCATATCCACTAGAGAAGGTATTCAGCTATACTTTTATAAAAAAAGGGAAACCAGTTATACTAGTCTGCAAGGTCCATAATGTAATGCTCAAGTTTCCTAGTTAGGTAGTGTTTAATCAAGTACTTGCAGTAGACATAATTTTAGGCCATAGGTGTTATTGAAATACATTCTTCTCAACAATAACTACATAAAAGCTGGAGCAACCTAGATTCTTTGAGCTATAAGCCTGGCCTCCTCACATTCATCACACACTCTCTCATAATATGATCAGTTCATAGCAATTACAAGCAGCATGCGCCAATTGTTTTGGCCGAGTTACTTTTAGTGATTGAACTGTGCTTACAAGAAACAATGCTCAGAATACAGCAAAGAGCTTTATAGAACTCCGTCTTTCACTTTCGAATGTTCTTGTTTAATGTAGTTGCAGGCTTGCAGCCCTTCGCTGGGATAGATAATGCATGTAGAAACCAATATTATTGTGCATGACCTTTCACTTGCTCTCGTGGTATTGTTTGAGTTGCTGTAAGATCTGAAGCAGTAATTTGACATATAGACCATTATACTCGTTATCTACTTTTCTCTAGTCCCTTGTATATCAGGATCTACTTATTATCACAAGGTATACAGAAGATTCCAGATGTTGATAATGCACACGGTACTTAAAGGTAAGAAATTTTATAAGCCACTAGGAAACAGAAAAAGGAAAAAAGGGCATATTGTAGAAACATAAATGACTGTCCAAGTGCTGCCATAGTTAGGTGAGTTATCATGATATCCGCTTCAAGCCTGACATAGCTGTCTACCTGTCTGGTGAACTACTACTTGGATAATTACTCATGTGCAGGTGGGCCGGTAATATGTCTTATGTACTTGTTTCTGTTTGTGAATATAATGTCAGGTAACTGTAGAAAACCAATCTTATCATAAGACATGCTTCAAGTGCTCTCATGGTGGATGCTCCATCACTCCGTCAACTTATGCAGCCCTTGAAGGCATTCTGTATTGTAAACATCATTTTTCCCAGCTGTTCAAGGAGAAAGGCAGCTACAACCATCTGCTCAAGTCTGCGTCAATTAAGCGCCCTGTAGCCTCTGTTCCTGAAGCTTGAAGCTTCGCACTCCACTAACCTTTCTTCCACAGCCATGTGTACTTGCAACATGCGTTCTTCGAGTGTCTTTTCCTCTGGAGACCTTTTTATCATTAAATCGAAATATTTGTTCATTGAGGAAACTTGTTTGTCATGTTTTATATGGGATAACACAATCCCAAAAGTGTGAAATGACTCCATTTGGACTTGTGTGCTTGTTTTGTTTGTAGCAGTCATTGTCAGTCATTACACTGGTTTTATCTTGCTTGGACTTGCTCATAGTCAATCATAGATTTTTAGAGGGCGCATAATTGAAGTATTACCAATACGTCTGGTGATCACGACAAACTATCTTAACAAGGGCTGAACAAGGGACTTGGGGTGAATAGGTTTATTCAACCAAATTTTTAATTCTGTGAGGCCATCATATAACTTTTGAGGAAGTTCATCTATGAACTGGGAATTTCGTTTTCATAAGCTATATAACAAACGGTTTGTCTAGTGTGTGCTCATGAGCACATGCTAACTGCTAAGTACTAATTGCTTGTTTTGATTTCTGGATTATTTCTATTACAAAATTTCATGCAGATTTTATCGGAAGTCTTAAGTTGGATATTGAAGTGCCTTTTCAAGAACTGTTCGGTACCAAGCTACTCTATGAAGGAAAATGTTTCATGCACAAAATTGGGTTTCTAAGAAACGAGTCGAGTCAACTTGCACAGGTCATGGTAAGTGTACTGCTGCAGGAGATATAACCTAAGGTGTTGCTGGTTGTTGTGAATAGAAGGTTGGTGGCTATACCAAGAAGATGACCTGAGATGTTGTTAAGGCAGGGCAAAAATGAAGAATGTTGGGACACTTGCTTTACTGGAAGGTTGTGAACTGATGGTTCAATTGATTTTAACACATTTTGCGCAGACCTGGAACTGGAAGAGCTTTCATTTGTTATTGTGCTCAAGTCCAAACTATCTTATTCTAGCTTATGTCAGTGTATTTAGTACAGTCAATTCGAGCTTCAATCCTGAGTTGGAGCGGATTTGATTTTTGACGAGCAAAGTTTCCACAAATTTTTACATGCTTGATTCGACTCAAGCTCGATCTTGAACCCAAGCCTTTCCCTCGTGCACATGACTGATATAATTAGTTTATCTGTTGTAAAATCTACAGTAATGCCTGCCATTCTTTATGGGAATCAAGAAAGATAAGCATCATATAAGAAATGCATTTCAGGCAGCTTTGATAAAGTTTAGCAGATACTTTAAAACTGATGATTGGGGCTTAGCTCCAATAGGCGCGCAAACCTCTCGCAGAGAAGCTCAAGTATTTTATCAAATGAAAGCCAAAAGATGAAACATGTCTACAGAATGTGCGACCTTATCAACTCCTCACTCATTTCTTGCTTTCTCTGAAAGGCCATGTTAGCTGATTCATTATGCACTGGGATGCTATTCTGAAAATACCTTTCTTTTTCGCAACAATTTGAATCCTTTATTGAAGCCATGTTGAGTTATATATTCATCTGCACTACAACAAGTTGGCTTTCGAGCTAATGCAGAATCTCCATCTCACACTCCGCTCCACGTGTATTTCAATTATATGTCCTCCTATCCTCATGCATAGATTAATCTCCAGTAATAAAGGAATGTGATATTTTTAAGCACAGCTTTCACCATTTTCAGTAATAGACTATGGAGGACTCATTGGTAGTCTGATGACAGAACTCGGCAACTGAGGATCCGTTACAATTGATAGCCTCGGAGTTGGATTTAATTCTGCAGTTCTGTTCTTGAGTAAGAGAAGACCCTGCTGTTCTGAATCCAGTAAGAAATGTTCAAAATTTACCTTAAAAAAAAGGATGCCGACAGAAAAAAATCTAACAAGAAGTGAACAGTTTCATAATTGCCTTACTTTTCTTTGTGTATTGTTTACTTTTCAAAAGTTCTATTGCCAAAAGATTGTCCAATAGCAAGCTAAACTTTTATTTGCTGACAAAAAAGTATTTTGATTTCCTTAGATTACACATTGGAGCCAACCCTTCTTCCTTCACCACCCTATAATAAGTGAAAAGGCAAGTAAATATGCTTGTGCTGCAAAAACCATAAGTCCCAATCGAAATCAGCCACCTTCCGAATATTTAATGCCTCCCCCTATTTTTCTAAATCTCTAGTAATCTGGCTTCATCCATGACCAGAGTACAAAACTATGCACCAGCAGCTTCTTGATTTTCTGATATTCTATCTCCCAATATCTTTTTCGAAGCACGATCATTAACTTGCTTCTCCTGATTCTTTCAAATATATCCCTTCTCTCAATCTGGTTAGATCTTCTCGTATTCTTGTGATATAGTTTGAAGTGTTGAAATTGTTTTTTGGTCAGATAAAACAAGTTCTGCAGCATAGTTAGTTCAGATTTTGTAATTACATGGTTGGAGGAATTTTTGCATTGTTTTTCTAGTAAGACCTTTTGCTAATTTTTCAAGATTCTAAAACGGTTGTTTTTTTCTTCCAATTATTTTGTCAAAATTTCCAACTTATGCAGTACTAAAGACTATTTTGATTCCATTGTGTAGTTGTTTTTGAGGCCCTCTTGGTGTTTATAGACATCATCATATTTAAATCTGTTCCCTGAAAATCATACTAAATCTTGAAAGTTTTAAACAGGCTGCTTGAACTTTGCTGATATGGAGACTTTGAATCCTTCTTCTCATACTTTCACTTCAAGCTGGTTGAAGCAAGGGTTTCAAAGAGCAAAGTGGACAACAGAAGACAACAAGATGTTTGAGAGTTGTCTTGCATTTATCGATACAGAGACCCCTGATCGATGGTTAATGGTGGCATCCATGATTCCCGGGAAATCAGTCTTAGATGTGATTGAGCAGTACAAAAAACTGGAGGATGATATTAGTGATATTGAAGCTGGTCTGTTTCTAATTGAAGAAAACCTGCAAAACGACTCTTCCACGGCCAAAAATCTGGAGCTCAATGAATTTGGAAAGCGTCCTTTGGCTTGTAGATCTTCTGATCATGAGAAAAAGAAAGGTGTGCCTTGGACAGAAGAAGAACACAGGTGAATCTCCGTATAAGTGTTGTTTGAAGTTGATCAAATTATTAGCTTATGTTATTAGGTACTGCTATAGTCTGTCATAGTTCTGAGGATTCGTTGATAGTCTAGTGCCGAGATCATGAATTCTAATCTTTATTTACCCCTCCTAGATTAAAGAATCTTATATTGCATAGGAAAAAGATTAAAATTGGTACTATAAAGCCTAAAATCAGTATATGACAACTTTATTTCAGATTATCAGAGACTACTGTTTCATAATAATTTTAGAAATATACACACTCTTCATCTTTATTCTAATTGTACTAGTGTTTGTTTGATGGTAACCTATAGGCAGTTTCTGATGGGACTTCGAAAGCATGGCAAAGGAGACTGGAGGAACATCTCGCGAAATTTTGTGATCACCAAGACATCAACTCAAGTAGCAAGCCATGCTCAAAAGTACTACTTAAGACAGCTTTCAGAAGGAAAAGAGAAGAAGAGGCCTAGCATCCACGACATCACAACTGTCCATTTGACAAATGCCACTCAATCCGAAAAACACAAACTTTCTGCAGACAACAAATCCACAGTCGTTCCACAGCCAGAGAAGTCCATTAGCATGCCAAGATATACTCTAGACCGGAACAACACAGATTATGGATCGTCGATGATGTTTAATTCGATGCATACTAATGCATTCATGCCATTTAAGTATGAGTATGGTGGTCATGGTGCTGATATCAACCCTCTGAATTCAGGATTTCAGTTCCAAGCACCCAGACATCAAATTTGGTGAAAGCCCGATGGGAGCTAGGGATCCGAATTTCGATATGTTGTGGTTAGTTTGTTCAATGAATGCTATAAAAACATAGTTTACTAAGTCAGTATTTATGAAATGGTAATATCTGATAGTATGGCTTGTCAACATACCCGTGTCAGTAAGCCCTCTTCCTGACATCTCGAGATTTCAGGAGAACTGGTCACTTAACATGATATCGGAACTCAGGCACCCGAGATTTACAAGTTGGTTGAGAAGAATCGAATCCATGGTAGTGGAGTGCACTTTAAAGGTGCTAATGACACAGCACATTACCTGCCAGTTAAGTAGTGACATGGCCAAATGGGATAGTGAGCATATCAGCCGACTAACTCGCCATGCATGATAAATATTCAAAGTAATGGGGACGACTCGCTTTTGCTTATAAGGCTAGTTGACTCACCAGTCATCACCATTACCTCTGGTGTTGAGTCTGACTCTGCTTTCCACTCATTTATTTAAACATTAAGCATCTTATTATGCACTTGTTCACCACAATAATCCAACTTAAAATATGCTCGTCCTTGCCATCATTTCTCCTGTAATCTTTGTTTAGTGATGCAAATTAGAATAAGAGTCCAAGAGTACAGTCAAGAAATTTATATTTATGCATGAAGTGGACGGAAAATTAATTGTACAAGGTTTAACATTTGACTTTAGCATCCAAACCAAGCCTCTCAATTCATGGCATCAAAATTAACTCGACAATATCATAATGCAATAAATTCAAATCGTAATCATGACCAAGAATATTATTTGAGAAGTAGAATAATTTGTTTTCCCGTTGCTTAGGTCCGAATATTCTGATTTTTACGACAACTAGTACTTAACATGATACGAGAGGTCGGAGCTTTATCATCGACTTAAATTTCAAGGTACATTAATTGAACAAGAGAAAACTTTATTCTGCTTAAAGTAGAATAACTGCAGCCTCTTTTCTGTGTTTTAAAGAAGACTTCATCTTAGGTCTATTTTCTTTGCTTCACATAGATCCTCGATCAGCATTTTCCTTTCCAGTATAGTATTGCTTTTTACTGTTCATTTGAACAGATTTGAAGCAATGGGGCTGAGTGTTAAGATTGCCGATTGAAGTGAAGTGGTGAAATGCTGTGAATGTGAATATAGTAATTTCCCTGATCCTCGGGAAAATTTTCTGCAATGAAATTGTTGACACTTGCACCTGAGGATTAAGAATTTTGTGAATAATGCGCAACTGAGGCTTACTGATTAAGTATACCTATCTGATTAAGTGTGTAAGTAATGCTATCTGGCTCAGGTAAGAAACCGCAGGGCTGTAACATGTCTCAATTTTTGTTTATTTCCGAAAGTTGTACCTTTTTTTTTTTATCGGGTATCCGAACCAGCTTGCGCGCACCTCGACTCATCCGGATGGCACTAGCCCCGAGCATGGTATACTTCTTCTTGTTCTGTTAAGCATATAGCAGTATGGAGTTAGTTGAGGTGCCTAGGTTTATGCAAAGCGAGAAGCTGTGATTACATTTCTCAGCATAGATGCCAAGCTTTGATCCGTCTGTTGCCCTTGTCAATGTCACTATACTAGTGACAGTATCCGACAATAAGAACGGTGAATATAATCTGATTTTTATTAAAGATTAAATTCATAAAATTTAATAGTCAGATTTAACACAAACATAACTTTCATAATCTGACTATAAAAGTTATGAGTGGGGTCCCGTTTATTATTTAACTATTGTGGAAGATGCAAAAGGTGGGTACTTTGGGATAAATTGAATGGAGTTGGGTAGATTGGGAAAAGGGAATGGAAAATGCGGTAGTCAGGGAATGGATTCCACTTTTCCAACGCTTATTTACCATCTACAAACGATTAGTAGGTGCCGGACAAATCACATCAATTACACACTTTTCTGTAGCACCCATTTATCATTTACAAACGAGAGACTAGGTCGAGACACATCCATCGGATAGAATTGAAGAATTGGACAGAAACCCACCTTTCAAGATATAAACAAATGTTGCATTCTCTTTTTTTAAGAATTTTGTAAGAAATACTTGCTTTTATTCCAAAGTATCTATAAATAATGATAAAATAGAAAAGTTGGGCTACGAGAATTGAAGGTAATTGTTCAATATTTATACCCGAACACAACTTTTACTTAGATATATAGCGTTTCAGTTGCTCCAGATAGATCCGATCATCCGAAGTTTAGTGCAATACCAACAAGGATAAGACACAACTTTGGCACACTGAGGTTTTTGTAAAAGCATAAACATAGAGTCAATGATACATTACATTTTACTATATGCAAAACAATCTGCTTAATCAGCCAAAAAGAGACCTGCTTCTGGAATGACATGGATGAATCTGTTTGATCCCAACACATTGTCAGCGAGTGTTCTGTCATATTGCCACGAATATATGCTGTAAATACGGAATATAATCATATATCTGGCATCTGCATCCGAGAAATGCTGCTGGCAAGTCACTTGTTAAATATGATATAAAAGATTCACTTTTTAAATCCATCTTACACTTATACCTGGGGGCTGGGAATATGGGGGGAAAAAAAACATATCAACAACAGCACAGTAAAATTGATGACCAATCTTTTGTGTGAGCACATAAGCACAGGCAGAGGCTCAGATAGAATTACTGCAGGCTTGGTCGAAGCACCGAGCATATCCTACTAGGAAATGTTACTAAGTTAATGCAGCAATGGTCATCTAGCTTGCTTGATGGTGTTAAGAAGTGACAAGAATTTGACAGATTGTTCGGCAACTTTAACTGTTAGGGTAAAAGAAAACATTTACAGAACTGATAAAAATCTGCATCCGACGAACACATGCAGTACTGTACAACGCTTTTTAAAATAATCAATTCAATCAAACTTACATGTCGAAATCAATCTGAGATCGAACCATTACACTAAAGAGGGAAAACAGGGGGAAAAAATCTCTCATCAAACAGAAAATACACAAACCTATAAACAGGATACAAGCCCAGCGGTGAAAGGCAGGCTAACTCGTGGAAAGGATATACGCAGAGCTATTAGGCATTTGAAGAAACTGGACTTAAAGGGATGACTGAATCTGGAAAATCTGTTCTTTGTCCAGCTAAGGAATAATAAGCAAGTATATGTGCCGGTTGTTCAGTTTCGACAGGCTCTCCAAGGGCACCAGCATGAACGTCGCGTCTGGTAGGTATCAATTCAATATTCCAGAAAGGGCGAGCCATGGCTAAGAGAGCATTACTTGTTTGGGATCTTCTATATCCTTGCACCCATAAGTACCTTAACGAAGCTAGCTGCAATGCAGCACTGGCAATTGCACTTTCGCTGAAGGAACAGCCCCTCATTTCTAGCTTTTGCAACTTAGGGCACCCTCTAGATAATGCCAGAAGCCCAGCATCAGACTGTCCTACATAACCTAGAAGCATCCATCTCACATTTTGGCTGTATTGGCCTATAAAACCAAGACCGGCATCTGTCAATCCCCCAAGCCGAAGATATAAAGCAAACCTTCTAAGCTCATGGCAACCTCTTAATAGAGCTTGAACTCCGAAGTCAAGTGGTAAATCGGCTACGTTTTCTTGTTGATCAAGCAAGACCAATCGAAAATCACAAAGTTTTTTCAAATGTCTGCCCATGCACTCTAAAGATTCATTTGTAATATCAGTAACATATACAGCCAGGTACTCCAACTCGAGACATCCTTCTGCCAAAGATATTAATCCTCTCTGTGTCACAACGCCTTCCACGTCTTCCATTTCTTGTTCATCTGCACCTCGCTCAATCCTAAGCCTCCTTAGTTTCTTGCAAGAATTTGCAAGAACTCCCAATCCTCTATCACCAATAACGTTTCTGGTCTGTTTGATAGAAAAGAAGGGCAATGATGAAAAAGATAAAGACTAGTACTATATAAAGTATAATTGTACATCATCTTTATCCGTATTATATATGGTATATTGTTACATGAAATTAGTAGGCATATTCAAGGTCCAATCTCATGGATAAGTATCCGAGAAATCAGAACCGAAAGAGAGACATATAACTGTAAGAAACCAGGATCTGAGCTATTAGCCTAATGACCTTAAACATGTTCAAAGATTCAAACAAGTCAATACACGGAGGAAAAGCACACTTTTTCTTGACCTTTTTATTATGTATATGCATCTGTTTGTAAAAATAAGATGGCTAAAAGGAAACAAGTTCTATATATAGCCTCTTATCTAAATATCAAAGAAACAATATACAAATATGTGTCAATGCAGAGAACATGATAGAATTTATGAGTTTACCTCGAGAACTTCCAAGTTGGGACACCTTTGAATCAATAGGCAATGGTCCTCTGTGTCGAGCAGAGCATAGAGAAGATCTATTTTCTTTATTCGGGATGCAAAAGGAAATACATGGGGTAATTCATGCTTCCCCAAGTATGTTAGGCCCAAGATACATAATTTTGGGGGAACGGGTACACTTTTATACTTGTCTGGCTGGTCATTAAAGGAACCTCCACCAAATTCTTCCAGTGCAGATACTGCCCCGAAGAAGCCAACAAGGTCCAAAACTTCACAATCACTAATTTTGACAGAGACTAAAGATTTACAGTTCTTGGCTATGAGTTCAAGGTCGTGGTAGCTGACTTCAGAGAGCTCAGTCATATAAAAATTAAGAGTTTCAAGAACTGTGTTGTGCAATGCAAGCTCGTGCAGCCATTCTCCACTGTTTTCTACAATTGTGCTCTCTTCCATATATAAAGTTCGTATGTTTCTGAAAAGTTGGTAGTGCATCAAAGACATACGCATCAGACATCCATATTACGAAAAAGCTTAGAAACCAAATGATCACGCACTCTCAAGTAGTGCATAAAAACATCCTAGTTTGTTTGTGCTTAATTATAGTAGTTCAGAGCTTGACTTAGCATAGTAAAGCATTCCAACAATCACAGTCTAAGTAACACATAGATAAGAGTTTGCATACTTGGTTCTCTTTACTGTTAATTCCAGTAACATGGACCACAGTCTACTAATACTGTCAGTTAAAACTATTTATACCACTCTACATCTCCTGAAATGAATATCATAAATGACCAAGCTGGTAACCGGAGATAATTAGGACTTTCGAGGATTGAAGATCGGTGGGCCCCAAAAAAATTACCATAAGAGTACCAAATGTCCTAATCTTTCATTTTAATGAGTTGATTCTGCAAGTATATAGGAGTATCAAACAATGAAACTAAATAACTGATATTCCGAGGTTTCCAAGGTTTCCCAGACAATAAGCAAAGGTAATTCCAACTATCCAGATTTATCTCTCATTGGAGCCTGAAACTCATCTTATGTTTTCGTTAGGTGAGGCGATTCTACACATGTTTTAAACACTACAACTTTTCACATTAAACACTTTAAGCCTGCTTTGTAACAACCGTGCCAAGTTCTGATACATCCCCCCTTGTTAGGCTTTTGGCAAACCACTTTTCCCCCAAAACCACCGACCTATTTCCTCATCCCATCAAACACCTTATCTATTCCTTTCCATTCATGTAATCATATACATTATCTCAGATCATAAAAGTTCTCATTTAACTTTAAACATCAAAACTAACTAATATAAACTCAAAACAGGTACCATCTCCTCAAATTACAAGCCTACACATAAATTGCCCAAATGTCTCTCGCTCATTATTTATTTATCAGAACAGATACTAATTTGCAAAGCATATAACGCTAATTAATAAAAACAAAAGAAACAAACAAGCATAAAATCAGAAATAAACCTGCAAGAACGAGTGATATGCAACAATCCATCCGTAGAAAAGCCAGAGCACTTATCAAGTCTCAGGACCTGGAGCGTCCTGCCACGCGCCTTCGCAAGCAAGACCAGATCCTCATCCTTAACAATCATGCGCCTAAAGTGAAAAGACTTGAGACAAACAAAGCTCCTGGAGAACTCAAGCACCCAGGAGCTAACATAGCCTCCCCAGTCCTCAGGAATCAAGTTGAACATAGCCGCACGTGGCTTCCCCTTGAGCTTCACAGACTCTATGTGGCTGAATCTGTGGAGTAGCTGCTTGGGCGTGCATGTGTAGCAGAAGGCGATTGTGATGTGCTTTCTTGTGAGCGCGTCGAGATGGTACCATCGAGAGCAGACGAGAGAGACGGAGTCGCGGTCCTTTGGATCGGTTATGTAAGGGATGACGCACTCGAAGATTGTGTCTGACATGGTGGTGTGGGTTGGGTTTGTTGTACGCTCGTCCATGGCTGTAAGAAACAGAGAGAGATTAGAGAGAGAGAGAGAGAGAGAGACTCTGTGTGCAAGTTGTGCGGCGCAAACGTAAGAAAATCAAAAGGGGATATAACAAATCCAAAAGATAAACAGTGGGAGTGGGGAGATGCTGTCATAATATTATTGTAGCGCGGAGTCGGAATTAGATCGGAACTGATACATATTTTTCTATCGAGTATTTTATATAATATTTTTATATAAATGGTTTGAACTTTTAGCTAACGAAATTTGTTTGATTGGACGGATTGGTATTCAAGAGTTGAGAAAATGTTTAAAAATAATGGAGGAACAGAAGATATTATGGTAATAATTGTGGGAGGACTGGACAAATAGTTGTGGAGGACTATGATTAATGAAAAAACATTGTTACAGACTAGTAACAGGAGTGTATGGACGTAAAGGTAAAAAAGTACTGTTGATTGGTCTATGCAATAGTACAGTAACGCGGTAAAAAATTACTAATGTTGATGCTGAGTTGATTACTTGATTTGATGGAAGGATCTGGTTTCACTTTTATGATAACGGTAAATTATTGAGATCTGTACATGTTTGTTTTTATCTAGAGTCGACTTCACCATATTATACAGTGATATTCCTTAATTTTACTACTACCTCCGTCCCATTTTAAATGCTTTTGACTTTTTTACACGTATTTTAAGATGTTAAAAAAATCACATCTAAATATAATTATTTCTTATAAAATTTATATCAAATAAAAGTTTAGAATCTAAACTTTTATTTAATATAAGAATTGAATTTTTTTATTAAGTGTAGATATTGTTTTTTTACACCTCAATATACGTGTCAGAAAGTCAAACATCAGTTAAAATGGGACAGAGGGAGTATGTCGGTTTGACTCGTAAATTTTTAAAAACCCCCTTCGTATAATTTGGATAATCATTCCAATTTATACGATTTTTGTGACATTTTATATTATTGTTGTATGATATTTTTCTTACTCTTTTACGAGAGAAAGAGTGATTTGAAAATAAAGATTTATTTTGAGAAATTTGTTTACAAATATATTTTATTTTTCAATAAATAACAAGCAAGAAAATTTTAATATTCTTTATTTGAAATAGTTTATATTTTTAAAAAGTTATATTTATATATTTTTTAAAGTATAAGTAAATTATATAAATCAGATAAGTCAAACGGTCATTATCATCTTCCAAGTAAACATCAAGTTTTAGTTTTTTAATTAACGGTTCTCTTATGATGTGTTCATGTACACACGTTGATGCTGAATTTAAGTTTAATTTATTTTAATTGATTCATATTAATTTTTTCCCTCTCATTTTTAACACTTTATCTCAACTGCTTGATACGAATTATAAGGTGCATATAAAGTATAGATTTACAAAAAATTTTAAAAGTTTTATTGTTCCGTCTAAAAGTTCAAACATTAAATTTTTAATCAGAAGAAATTTTTTTAAATAATTTATTAAATTATGTTTTATATGAGACTTAAAATGAGTGATAAATGCTCGTCTTTCAATATTAAGAATTGAGAAGGACGAAAGTAATACTCTTTTGCGAATAAAAAACCATGCCAATCGATAAGTTATATAAATAAAATTTAGTATATGTATTCTTTAGTTAATTCGGTGTTAAACTTGGGTAACCGAAAATAACATGCCAATAGCCAAAGGAACTTCCCAACGCCTTCCCTCCTACTTGGATTCTTTTTGTAAAGTTACCGCATATTCTTGCTGTTTCATTTACTCCTATGTTAGTTGACATTTTGTGTACAAAGTTTTCTATATAGTTGCTCATCACTTTCCGGTATTCAAACTGCATTTATTTCTTTTAAATAAAATAAACAATTTATCTGCAATGTAGCCAAGAGAAAAGTTTAATTTCGGCAGTCTGTTCGAATCAAATATTGAAATAAATAATACATATGTACTATTCTTCCACCTGCATCTTAAGAGTTGAGACTGAAATAGTACCAACAGAATCGACATTTCGATATGATATATGCAAGAATAGTCTTGATTTTTGTAAAAGTAGATTATAAAGATTTTATTTTTTTAAAAAGAGGGTATCACCTTTTTTTGTCTTGATCATAAAAAAAATATGTTAAATAGTTGATCATATATTATGCTTAAAAATAATAGACTATTTGAGTTTATTTTATTTGTTAATACTTAAAAATAATTATATTTATACTCTCGCTCGGAAATGGATGAATGACAGAACCTTCAAATTGGAAATTGCAGCCATGATTGTGACTTGCACAATTAGTTTGCGTCCTTTCATCAATTTTATACTAAAAATTAATGGGTCTCCGGTGTGCCAATGAGCACACGTTCACACTAAATTTGATGAGTTTGGTAGATTTTAATTGGTGGACTTGGTGTAAATGCAGGGAATATGTTATTTATGATTGGATGACCTGCCCCAAACTCATAGAAGTTTGTGCTTATTGTGTGCTAATGGGTACACCATACTACCTCCATCCCAAATTAGATGAGCTCCTTGACTTCGGGCACTCACTTTAAAGTCCATTGACCGCATAACTACATTATTTATTTTTTAAATTTTATTTTTACAAATAAAAATTTAAATATGAAATTTTCGTTTACAAAAGAAATATTAAAAAAATAAATTTCGAAACTAAACGGTGAATGCACCTTAAGTTACGTGCCCAAAATCAACTAACTCATGGAGGGAGTAAAAAACTGAAAATTAATCATCATACACTTATAGTTAAACATATATATAGATATTTTAGAATTTTATATGCGAATGAATTTTTTCTACACCATATTTATGTCTTTATTGTAAAAAGAGCATTTCTTGCGGACACTAAATAAATTGAAACCTTATTTGATTTAATATGTCGATGTATATATATACTTAAATATATATTTATAAAGTTTTTAATTCTAATATGTAAACAAAACAAGTAATAAAATATAATATTTGAATATCTTTCATCAAATAAAACATTTGAATATCTAAATATATAGATTAGACACGATATTAGCTATTTAATATGCATTAAACATCATGTAAATAATGTTAATTGTTAATATAATTCTCAAAATTTGAATCTAACTTCTATAAATAAATTGAAGAAATTTCCACTCTTTTTGCCCCTCATTATTTTAATATATGTCTATATACAATATATAATTACGGACGAAACATATAATTACATATAGTGACGGATTTAGGAAATTTCATGTAGTGTACACAAATATCACTAGTACAGAAATGATTTTATGCGTCGCACTTTAGGCGTCGGTTTTACAGGGAGGCGATGCCTTAGACATCTTTATGCGTCGGGTGATAATTTAACCGACGCATATTGACAATTTCTCTGGACTTTCTGCGTCGGTTTCACAGTTAACCGACGCCTTAAACCATTTTATGCGTCGGGCTTCAGAATGCCGACGCCTTAGGGTAGTTATAGCGTCGGGTATTGAAACGCCGACGCTATAGAAGTGCAGTTGGACTGGAGCTTTTGCGTCGTGCTTCAGAATGCCGACGCCTAAAGTGCCAGCGTCGTCTTTGTGGAACGCCGACGCCTTAGGTAAAGTAAATAAAAAATATATAAATCTATATTATACTATAATAAGCCAACATAGGTATATTTTGTAGTCTAATCAGCCGACATGGGTATATTTTGTAGTCGTACAAAATTTTGGTTTGGTCATGTTGGTTTGGTGATTCACTTTATAACTAAAAGTCTGCTACACGTAGAGTTCTCATAGTCTTACATCTCTAAACAGTTTTATATACTACAAGATAAAAATTACACAATTATACTTTTAAATATAATTTATAATTAGTTAAAAAAATAAAAAAAGTAAATTTACTATCATTAATATATATTACTATGATATAATAATTATTAATAGATGCGTAACTTATAATAGAAAATATAAAAAAATATTGCAAAAGCACAATTTTAAAGTGAATATAACCAATTTGTTAATATAATTTAATAAAAATTTAAATTCATTAATATAAAAACACGAATAAAATGATGTTAAAATTTAAATTATATATGATACATTTAAAATTATATACTATACTATAATAATTAGCCAACATGGGTATATTTTGTAGTCGTACAAAATTTTGGTTTGGTCATGTTGGTTTGGTGATTCACTTTATAACTAAAAGTCTGCTACACGTAGAGTTCTCATAATCTTACATCTCTAAACAGTTTTATATACTACAAGATAAAAATTACACTATTATACTTTTAAATATAATTTATAATTAGTTAAAAAATAAAAAAGTAAATTTACTATCATTAATATATGTTACTATTATATAATAATTATTAATAGATGCGTAACTTATAATAGAAAATATAAAAAAATATTGCAAAACCTCAATTTTAAAGTGAATATGTCAATTTGTTAATATAATTTAATAAAAATTTAAATTCATTAATATAAAAGCATGAATAAAATGATGTTAAAATTTAAATTATACTAGCTTATAACCCGTGCAATGCACGGGCGGTTAACATATTTGTTATTTTATTGTATATATTTTAAATTTACCTAATTTTATTGTAAAAATAAAATTATGATAGAATAATGTAGTTAAATAAATGTTTTATTTAATAGTTGGAAAAATTCTTCATAGTTTAGTTCGTCAAATGGCTAATTAAAAATTAGGTCGAACATATATATTTTAATGAGAATGTTAAAATATTTTTTTTACATGTTATAATTTAAGGAGGCCTATAAACTCAGATATAAACTAACCAATCAACCTTTTAATATTTCATTATTAACAATTAATAATATGGTATAAAACATATTATAATTTAAAGAGACGCATGAAATCAAATACCAACCCTTCATACTATCCTAAATTTAATGGTTTGGTTTAATAGATAATAAAAAATATACTATAACATGTTATAAATTCAAGAGCTCCGTGGGTCGAATACCAACCGATTCACCAAACTCAACTAAGTAACCAACAATTTTTTATTTTCGACTTTAATAGTGTAATAATATATATAACATATAATAAATTTGTAATATTTTTTTTAATTTGAGATCATTAGAGTATTTAAAAACAATGTTATTAATGTATTTTGGCTGAATAATATCACATGTCATTTATCAATAATTATATATAATGATATTATATTTTTATATATATGGCGCCCGTGTAAATTGTAAAAGCTCGGTTTTTTAGTTAGAAAATCTAAAAATGAGTGCGTTTTGATTAAAAAAGCGATTACTATGTTGCTCGAAATTATTTTAGAAGATTGAGTTTTTTGAGCTAAAAAATATATAAAAGATAATTTATTTTAGTTAAAAAGAATAATTGGTTATAGACATAGATAGGCCCGTACTTCGGTCCAAGTACCGCCCGACCAATATAATAATACTCCCTCTATTTTTCATTATTTGACATTTAGACTTTTGGCACACATCTTTACGTATGAATATGTCGCCCATGTCTGTATTAATTGTAAAAGATTAATTTTTTAGTTAGAAAATTTATAAAAAGATAATATAATTTAGATAAAAAAGTAATTACCATGTTTCTCAGTGGTATATTAGAAGATTGAGTTTTTTAGTCAGAAATATAAAAAAGGTAATATATTTCAATTAAAAGGATTAATTGGTTATATAAATAGGCCCGCATGTTGGCCCAAATTAAAAAGAATAATTGATTATATAGATAACCCAGAATAATTGGTTATATAGATAGGCCCGTATTTTGGCCTAAGTACTAACCTACCAAACTTTTTATGTTTCGGTTTTAAAAAGATTATTATTAATTTGGTAAATAATAATTGGTTATATAGATAGGTCCAGAATAAATTGTTATATTGATATGCCCGTGTTTTGGTCCAAGCACTGGCCTACCAAACTTTTAATGTTTCGGCTTTAGAAGGATTATTAATTGGTTATATAGATAGCTGTACTTTGGCCCAAATTAAATAGAATAATTGGTTACATAGATAGGCCTAAACTAATTGATTATATAGATGGGCCCGTATTTTGGCCCAAGTACCGACCGACCGATCAAACTTTTAATGTTTCGGTTTTAATAGTATAGTATAGTTTGGCCCAAGTACTGGCCTATCAAACTTTTAATGTTTCGGCTTTAGAAGGATTGACACCAAACTTTTAATGTTTCGGCTTTAATAGTATAGTATAGATATGATAAATTTAAAATTAGATAACCGCTAGTACAGTTAATATCAAAATATAACCCAGAACATAAAAGGAAAAGAAAAGAAGTTGTGCGCGAAAAGCAGTTGTGCGCTTCCAAGACTCCGGACACGACTCTGGACTTCGTACTCGACTTCTCTTCCGTCTCGTTCGATTAATCATTGCAGGTGTCAATCTCACTTTCTCCCATCTCCATTCTCTTCTCACTTTTCCATTCTCGTCTCTTTTTCCTGTCTAGTTGTCGAGGGATCAAGGTCTCTTTCTTTTCCGTTTCGAGTTATTTGGGTGTATGATTTCTCGCTAGGTGTTGGGCTGGTTGTTGGGTACTGAATTTTCAGTAGAAAGCCTTTGCTGGGCACTTAAGTTTGTTACTACCCATATACTTAATTTTGTTACTGCATTCCAGGTGTTTGATTCATTGCTCGGTGATGGGTGTTTGAGTTATTTTGCTAGGTGTTGGGGGCTGGTTATTGGGTACATAATTTTGGTTGTGGGTACTTAATTTTGAGTACAAAGTCCTTGCCGGGTACTTAATTTGATGTCAATTTGATGTTTGTAGCTTTGTTTAGTCATGATGTGATTATATAAAATGTTTAGCTTTACATATTGCAGTGTTTTTTAGTATTAGTTTTTTGTTAGTATTTTGCGCCATTAGCTTCTTTCAGTTTTTTGTTGGTTTTTTGGTCTAGTATGTTCAGTTCTGTAACATCAATGCTGTGAATTTGAGTTGGTTTAAACTAGTACTGTAGTTGATGATGCACTTTTGATTTGACTGTACAGTAGCTATTGCTGCTATCAAAATTGTGAGTGTTTGATGAATCAAGTGATCCCAAGTTACAATATTCAACATATGATTGTGATTGCCTCTGTCAATTTGATGTTTGTAGATTTGTTTAGTCATGGTGTTATTATATAATATGTCTAGCGTTACATATCGTAGTGTTTTTAAGGATTTATATTTTGCGCCATTAGCTTCTTTCAATTGTTTCTGCCGTACTTGTAACTATATGACTTCTTGCAGCTCCTCGAGTTTTTATTTATTTTAAAGTTAAATATATTCTTTTATTTATTTATCTTTTTATTCACAAAGTCTTTGTGGAAACACTTTGTGCCTCAGTAAGGTAAGGTCGGCATGGATTCTACCTGACATGTATGTTATGTTTGCTTTATGATAATAAGATTAGTCATTTCTTGCAAAAATCTGTCAAATCTTAGTGTTTTAGGTGTACTAATGCTTTTGCTGAAGTCCAGGAAACTTCAGGGGTGTAGTTTATTATATGTATACCTATGTCGTGAAATCTAGGTGCTGATAATACCATGATATTTGTTTATTTTAACCCAGAGCCTCCTGGGCTGATTTCGGCCGATTTACAAATATATGTTGATTGTAGTTTTCTGCAAGCACATGCAAAATAATATGCCTTGGCTTGATATTGCTTTAGTGCAGAAGCTATATTCTTTCAAGAATGTCTAGAATTTAAGTACCGCGAAATCCTGATATACCTTAGACAGGATAACTTGGACAGCAGCATACTTATTGTAATCTTCCCTCTGTGTATATTGTTGTTGTGAGTGAATAATTGGAGAAGGCAACTGTGTGCACAAACATGGGCTAAATTAGTTGAAAGATGATGAGAGACTTCATACTAATTGGACATGTCCCATGTTGTTTGCACAAGAGATTTTGGTTTGTAATTGTCTTTTATTTTATCCCACTTGTGTAGCGCTTTAGGTCATTAGCTGAAGCATGTCAAAGTAGGTGTCATGTCACATGATCTCATTCTGAAATAACCAAGTTAAGAACTTGATAGCATATCAACTGATCTCATAAGCAGACGACGCATAAAATTGTCTTGTCTAGGTTCTCTTATGAAAGCATTAATGCTATACACTAAAATAAGTGCCAATTGTCTTGTTTAGGTTCTCAGAGGCAAATATTTCTGTGGGATTTTCTGCTCTGCTGCATCTTGACATCAATCCTGTAGCCAGACTACTGTCAGGTAAATATTGATATTTACAGTTCTATTTTTAGTTGCTGAAGAGTCTTATATTATCTATTGCTAGTTAGCTTCTTAAAGTCCCATGTAGCATTGCTCGAATTTCTATGGATTCTTGTTTGTTGTATATATAATATCTGTTTTTTTTTAGAGATAGGAATTACAAAATACCAAAAATACAAAAAAAAATAGAGTATAAGAAATATTATTAACATACGATCTGCTTCTCTCAGTCCCCTGTTAACAGGAGTTTAAGCAGCTTGTTCCTAGTTCCATCACACTAATTTAGTGTGATGGAAGAGACTTTAACTTTGATTGAGTTAACTGTAGGAAGAGTTCAAATACAAGTAATTATGTTACTAATCTGCGGATCTTAGCTTCAACTCCCTGATTCCAATTATTAATTTAAAGACTTAAGGTTGGTAAAAAAGCTGGAGTGCAAGTAAATAATAGGGTGTTCTAAACTTATAGATCGAAAAAAAACTTTGAATAACAATTTATAAGTTGATATTAAATTAATATAGGTTGGACATATTAGATTTTGTATGTATGCCATATTCTCTTGATTTTGTATGTAAAGATAATATCATAATACTATGTATATGTAGTATTTTTAAAGCTAAATAATATCAATAAAATTGTACTCTAGTCGAGACAAATGTGTGAGCAATTATTTTATTTATAGATACAGAATAAAAAAGTAAAGTTATATGTTTTGTTTTAAATATAAAAAATTGGAAGGAGTTATATTTAGCGCATCATTAATAAAAGTAAAAATAATTAGAGCATTTGGCGTAAAATTAGGTAGAAATAAAATTAGTATTTTATAAAAATATGTGGTTCTGCTTATTATATCTGATGTGAAAATCTTTCCTGCCTGGTTATTTACATTCTTATCAGCTACCATGTTAGAGTTATACTTAAAAATGGCACAGTAATATTGTTAAAGTTTTGCCAAGTCCTAATGAATTGTTTCTGGCAGCACAATTACAGCAGTGGAAATTATTCAAAGAAAAACTTGCTACTGGTTTTTTATTAAACAGAGAAAGAGTGAAAAAGCAAAGAAAAGTCAAAAATGTAATGAACATGTACATTACCTAGGGCCAGTTGGATATGCGGCAAAGAGGACTAAGTGGTCTGTTGATGACCCCATCAAATCTTTTACTGATTCCGAATCAGTTAACCCGTCAAATTTATCGAATGAGCGTACTGGGCGTAGTTATGATTGGGTGAGAGCACGTTCAAAACCAAAGGAGGATGGAGGTTATTACATTCCAAATGACAAGACAAAGGAGGTGTTTGAGAAAATGGTAAAAACATAACTGACTTTCTTTCTTTTACATCTTCGTTAATATTTGGATCAGGGCTGAAATTATACAACATTGAGCATACTGTCTAATCTGATATTAAGACCAGTGAATCTGATACATGGAGTGATTAAAAGTAAATGATCAGCATGACAATTTAGCACCATATTTATGTATATTTATGTATAGCAAAGAAAGTAGCCAAACTGTCTAAACATGCATATGCCATCTCACTGTCCACGTTCTGTTTAAATACTAAGAGATGAAACCAGCACATGATTAGCAATCAGAGAATAAGTGCATTAATATGTTATAGTGTGAATTTATCAAGGCTGTTAATATTTCTTATCAAGGCTGTTAATATTTCTTTCTGTTATGAACAGGAGGAGTTGCAGAGGCAAGTATCAGATGGGTCATGGACTCCAAAAGGCCACGATGACGTATTGACCCGTGCACTTGGCAGTAAAGAGCATGGAGGACGTGTCAGAGGGGTCGGTGGTGGAGCCAAACTTAAGGATGTATTTGGATCGGGAAAAAGCAAACATAGTGGCGTTGTTTCGGTGGATGAGTTGGCCACGATTACACAAGAAATCACTAAGAAAGTTCAGAAGGAGTGCGAGGAGAGGATGAATGAAATGGTGAGGAAGAATGAAATGGTGAATTTAAAGCTAGAAAGTATATTTAATCAGTTGAACCAGATGGGTGTGAAAATCCCTGATGCTCATTTTGTAAATGATGTTGGTACACCGAACAATGAAAATGTTCGAAGCAGTTGCCAGTCGGTATATCGGGAAGATCATTTCACAAATGTCAAGGTATATAACATAAAACTACTGTTTTTTGCACTACCTTTCTTACCCTACTGACATGTTATTGGTATACCTCTAGATGAATATGCTATTCAATCATCAATTCCTCATGTATGACTAGCCTAAAGGGTTCTTAGCTGTTATATATAAACTTGTAAATATGTAGACAAATGTTAAGATTTGATTTAAAACTTCATCATCAGCTATTTATTAAATAGCAATCATGAAGTATTCCAGCCTTTTGAAGTAGAACATTGTTCTGGTTACACCTTAATAGTCAGGGTAAATATCAGATTTAAGGCTGATGTATATTTCATAGTTTAATTCTGATGCATTTGTTTAGGATACAATACGTTAGCTTGTAAAAGCTTTGCTTTGACTCCTCTTTGTATAATAGTTATTACTCCATATATGAATACTTAGGCAGATAATGATGGTAAGCTAGTTTACTTTGTAACAATTCGTGAAACACATGTATGGTTGTACGGATGGTAAATGAAAATGGTATCCTGAATTGGTAACTCACTCTAACCTGCATATATATAAATATGTATATGGATTGTGAGTAATATCTTTGGCTTGAACTTAATGCAGAATCCAACACTTTGTTGTCTTTGGGTGATACACGTAGAGAAAGGAAGAGTTGTTGTGGCAAGGGGGACTGTATTTCCATCAAATAGTCAGGGTGTTAATATGATTCATAATATTCCGATGGCATCACACAATGTTAGAGTATCAATTGATGAAGTTGTACCTGAATATCAACTTACTCCACTTCCTGTGTCATGTGATGAACATGATAATATAGGAAATGCAACGGGCAGTTTTGTTCAATGGCCAAAGGACCTTGTGACATTAGGGCAGGTATTTCTTTTGAGGTTTGATGGAAGCTATATTTTCTTGCAATTTAACTGCAGTATATCAATCATTTATATATGTCTTTGACTAGGATCCTATATCATTGGAGAAGAAAAAAAGTCATAAGATGACACCAAAAGCAAAAGTACATGACTCAGAAAAGGTTGAAAGTAAAGGGTCTGTGACTCCCGTGAAGAAAAACCGGCCAGTAATTGTTGATGACATAAGTTTAAGTGAGCATTGTGCAGGTTTAAGTTTCTTGCTCAAAAAGAGGCCCCCTAATAAAAAAGGTGATGTCTTTACGTTTGAAGAAAATGGAGAAGATCCGATACACATTACACCCGAAGATGTTGATCAGTTTTTGAAAATGAGATGGTTAAATACTCCCATAATTGAAATTTTTCTGAAGTAAGACCAAGTCTCCTTTTTCTAATTAATTTACTTTAAAGCATGTTAAATACACATGTTTATTGTGATGAGTGATTTTTACAGGTACGTTAGCACGTTGTGTAAACAGTTGAAGGATGATACATTTGCATTCATGTTGCCATCCAGATTAGCCATGCCACATAAATGTCACCAGCAACGACAAGATGAAGCAATAGACTATTTGTCAGATTTTTTGGTTGCCAATAGAAATAAGCGTTATATTTTGGCACCGTACATCCAAGAGTAAGAATAAAATAAGTTTCTGTTAATAATTGTTTTGTTATAAATTATAATCTTTGCTATTAGTAATATGTCATTATTATTGTAGGGACCACTGGATGTTGCTCCTTTTTTGTCTCCATGAAAGTGCTATCTACGTGTTTGATCCATTGAAAAAAGATAGGACAATACGGTTAAAAACACCTGCAAGAATGTAAGTTAAATATGAATTCAAATTTCATGTGGTGTAATGTATCTATCCTAGTTTCGCAAGAGATGTTATGACATTTGCATCTTACAGGGCATTTAAATTATACGTATCTCAAGGTGGACAGAGGAATAACAAAAAAGAATTTCTTTGGCATCACACCGAGGTTAAGGTATACGTATAACTGACATGATTTTGCATTAATTTTTTGCTCGTTTATTTACTTATATTTAATACATCTTGTTGGGTTTTATGTAGTGTCCGCAACAAGGAGATATGGATTCTGGTTTTTTTGTTATGAGATACATGTATGATATAGTCATGCTTTCTCAGAAACAACCCGACATGAACTGGAAAGTGGTAAGAGATTTAACTAAAATATTGTTTTACAGTTATTATCGAACTAAATAATTATTTTTATATGTTGTCTTTTATATTCTTAAGGGTCTTGGTTCAAGAAACTATACAAGAAAGGAAATCAATGAGGTTCGAGAATTGTGGGCAAAATTTTTCTCTTTAGAATGTCTGTAATAAGGTAACTTTTTGAAACTTTTTGCTCCCCTTTTTGTGCTCTCAGTACTTGGTAGATAGTTTTATTATTTTATTGGTGTGTATTGTATAATGGGATAAATATCAAGTTGGTGACTCGTTTCGTCCAAATGTATCAATTGAGTGACTGATTCCTAAATTGACTCAAATGAGTCACTCATTAGAAAAATTTGTATCAAAAATATCATTCTATCATTAGTCGAAATTTTGAAAGTATTATATATTGAGTTTCGCACATTTTTTATGAATGATATTACATCTAAATGAAAGATTCTGAGTTCTAGTATTTTTGATAATATTTTTAGATTTTTAAAAATTTATCTCCTATTTATTTTTATTTAAATCAAATAAAACAATCAAAAAATTAAAAATAAATAGTTGATAAAATTTTAAAAATCTATAAATATGAGCAAAAATAGTAGGGCTCGGAATCTTTCATTTGGATGTAACACCATTCATAAAAAATGTGCGGAACTCAATATATAATATTTTCAAAATTTCGACTAACATTTTTGATACAAATTTTTCTAATGAGTGTCTCATTTGAGTCAATTTGGGAATCAGTCACTGAATTGATATATTTGGACGAAACGAGTCACCAATTTGATATTTATCCCATTGTATAATAGTGATGGGAATGTGTAGGTAATCTTGTCATCGGCCTTGTCGTTTGAAGTCCTAACAGTTCAAGCATTTAAGTTCTTGCCTGCTGCAGTACTGTGATATACAATCACTGGTCCTTGAAGATCTTGAACTTCTTGCTAGAGACAGTGTGTTTGGATTCATTTGTAACAATCTGATATCATGAAGTTTTTTTTGTGGCATTTAATGTGTAATGTTTCTTTCAAGTGTAAACTAGGACATAATTAATTCTTGATATAATTGTTTAAGTTGTTTTGGGATTTAATTGTTGGGTGTATTGTATTGGTATAATATTAGCTGTTTTAGTATAATGGAACAGGTGGCAAAGATATTTAAGAAATATTAAAAAAATATATATATAAGCAAAAGCGTCGGCATTTTATATGACCGACGCAAGAGGTCAGGATCTACAGCGTCGGCAGTTTTCATGACCGACGCTTTTGTATTACTTTAGGCGTCGGTGTTTTTGACCACCGACGCTAATTGTAATACTTTAAGCGTCGGCGTTGTTGACCACCGACGCTTTTTGTAGTACTTTAAGCGTCGGCGTTGTTGCCGCCAACGCTTTTGTAGTACTTTAAGCGTCGGCGTTGTTGACCGCGGACGCTAATGTAATACTTTCAGCGTCGGCGTTCTTGTGCAGCGATGCTAATATATGACCAAAAGCGTCGGTTGCTGGCCCTTTTGCATTGCTCTTTAACCGACGCTAGAGATGATTTGCGTCGCCAGTTTAACCGACACTATAGGCCTATACCTATAGCGTCTCCCACATTTGCTTCGCCATTTAACCGACGCCTTAGGGGTTATTTAACCGACGCTGAAAGTCCAGTTTGTAGTAGTGTATACAAGTTAACTTAGCAAAAAAAATAAAATATATACAAGTTAGTGTAAGGAGATGAAATCAAATGTACCCGTTCATAATTAACAAACAAAGATTTATGTTTTAAACATACATTTATCACAATAAGACACTTCTAATATGAATTGAGGTGTACATCTAAAATGAAAAGACAAGAGTTTAGTGCTCTGAGATATATACAGATATTTATATAAAAAAAAGTAATAACCAAAAATATGGGGTTATGTGCCCCAAGAGCTTATATATTTCTAATTTAGAAAATATAATTCATTATTGATATTAGATTTATAAAAATTATAAACGAAATTGAAAAGTGCATGATTATACCATATATCATCTAGAAGGTTTGCATGCATGTACACATGCAAGGGGCTATTATTTACACGGAGAATATCTGTGCTGCCCATTATGTCGCCAAGTTTTCCCATCCGCAGCATCTTTAACATATGAATTATGTTTAACGTGAAAAACTGTTTGGATTTGATTGTGATAGGATATGAATCTATCATTTGCCTGGGTTCACTGAACCAACCGGCCTGCAACACACTAAATCTACCCTAGCTAGTAGTATGAAGCTTCTCATTGTTTCCATCACTCAATTTTCAACCAACCGTGCAAGTTGCCAAATGCCAACTAGCTAGCTATCGGGTCAAAATCTGCGGTTGTTTCTGAAACTTTTATGCAAACCACAGAATTGTAGACAATGTAAGTTCATCAACTAAGATGAAATCAATTAACGTATTAACAAAACCTACATGAGTTTTTTTATCTGGGTGGATATCATGTCAATGATTATCTTCTACTTAAAATTTTATAATATAAAGATCATTTATCCCATTAATTTTATGCTACTTGTTTTGAATAGGATTCTGTTTGGAAATTTGAGGTTTTGGGTAAATTAGAGGTTTGAGGTGTTTTAAAAGTTTGACTATTAGAATCCACTAATGTTTGGTAGTTAGCGGATTCGAACAGAGTGGTTAGGATAAAAAAACTAATTTTGAAAAAACTAGTTTTAGGAGTCTTTTGAGTAAGAGTTTTTGATTTGTATTAGAAAAATAAGCTAATCTCAATCCGCTACATCTACTTATGTTATATTTTTACTCTTACTCTGCAAATTTTTTATTTATGTACCCAACTCAAATGTAAACATGGAGTAAAGTGCAGATGGAATTAAGTAAATAATAATTTATTAATAGTATAGGGTAAAATTTTAATTTTGATTTGCAGGAAAATTTTCATATCTTTGATATTAATTGCAGAATTAATTGCAGATACCCTACATTAGTTAATGATTTGTCTGATTTCAGCATTGAGCAGATGGATAAACGAAAATGTCTGTCCATTAATAATCGAATTACATGGAAATAGATAAAAGTCGAAACATCAGATGACCTGACTGGGCTTCATTGACAAAGTATTCCTATATCATTCGCTTTATTCTTAATTGTTAGATTAGATTCTTTATCAAGAGAAAATCTCCTGCGAATGAATTCTATTTCATCAAAAATCTTTAAAACCAGTTCATAAATTAAAAAAAAAAATGACTAGTCCACAAACTTATATAAAGACTCAATAAAATACTGTTAAATAATATTTTATTCAAACTCTCAAAGACATGGTAGTATGGTACTAATTCTAATATTTAATATGTATTTTGATTTAATTTTAGAGGTCAGTTTTTAATTATTATTGAAATAAGTAAGATGATTGATATGTATATGTTAGAGCATCTCCAGAGTCCTAACATGTTCCTAAATATATAATAAAATATGTATTTTTAAGAGATTATTATATTTTATAATTATATGAGAACTCCAACAGCATTTTTTATTTATATTCTCTATTATTATCATGACATTATATTCCACTTGTAATAATGAGAGAGAAAGTGGGAAAGAGTCGGAAAAATGAGAGAAATAAATATTTTATTCTTCAAATAACATGAAGAATGGTTCCACAATCTTTAAAAATGAGGAATAAAGTTGACATCCTAACTTTGTACGGAATTCTTAGGATTCTACCAGAGTTGTGTTTTGTGTCATATTCCTTATTATAATAGTTTAGGACATCATATAGCTCAGCTGCCGAAGATGCGGAGATGCTCTTAGAATTTATATATTTCTCATAAATATGTTAAAATAAATTTCTAAACAATTGAACTTGAAACCGATCAGGGGGTGTACATAACTGGGATTTTAATAGATTTTATATGGTCCATGAATTTTAATGGATCGTATTTGATTTTAGTTTTATGAGAATTTCATATTTTTATATTTCCTAAAATTAGTATCTGATTTTGATTTTAATGGATCGTATTTGATCATATCTTAACTAAAATTATTATCTTTTTTATATTTCCTAAGTAAAAAAATTTAATTTTCTAAAAATAACATTGAACAACATAAAAACTATCATTTTTAACTAAAACACATTATCTACACGGCCTCCTGTTTTGAGAGTCGACTCCCGTGATTAGGGTTTCAGTCGTTACTTCTCCGCGTTCCAGATCTTCATCTCCCTCACCAATTAACCACTTCGCGCTCTCATCTTTTTTTTTATTTTATTAGTTTTTTCAATAAAAACCAGATCTAATCTTTTTAGAGTAGATCTTGTTGATTACCTTGTTATCAAAGTTGTGCCCATCTTTTTAGAATGTCAGTGTGTGATGTTTTGTTATTCTTGTGTGTGTCTCTATATGTTTCGGTTATCATTCTAAAAAGAATTTATAAGGTATTTTGGAAAAACTATAAGACTCGAATCGATTTCGGGATGATGATGGATACCGCAAGAGATCAACTTTCACAACAAAAAATTATTCATATTTTGAGGACATTTGGTGCTACAGTATCAGTTGATTTGACTGATGGTTCTGAACATTGGGCTACAAATGATGCTTATGTGAAGGTCAATTACGATGCCACTAGTTTCATAACTGATGTAGGTTGGATTGCTCGAGATATCATTGTAAAACCTTTTAGAATAAGGAAAATAAATATTCTATGTGTTAAGCGATCTGAAAGCAAAACGACTATTTGTTTAGATCATTTTTTGTTTCACAATCAGATTGTAGTTGACAGTTCGGGGGTTTGTCCGGATGGGTTTTAGTATATGTCTTGCTAAGCGTTTCGTCGTAATAAAATCATTTGTTTGTCAAAAATAATACATTATCTTTTTCAGATTCTTGACTAGAAACTGATTTTCTAAAAATAACACATGCAACATACATATAAACAGATAATGTTATTATTTATAATTATTAATATACAACCGATGATATGTTTCAACTAAATAACATTATTTTTATTTTTAACTACTCCATGTTATCACTTTAAAAGTAATATCATAAATCTATACTATCTATTAATATTATACTATATTATATATTATTATTCTATTAAAAATGAAATATTAATAATTTTATTGGTCGGTCGATTTTTATCAGTCAATCCGTATCATTCAACGGGTCTCTTAATTATTATATAACGTGTTCTAATAAACCTCTTTATTAATAATGAAGTCAAAACATTTAGAAATTCAGTTAGTATGATTGGTTTGTATTTTAATTGAATTTAAAATATAGACGATAAAATTATAAATGTTATATATCACCCGTGCATGACACAAGTTATAACCTAGTATTATACTCTAAGTCAAGAATTAAATTTGATTTTCTGTATATATTTTTTTTGGTTAAACCGGTGTCTGGGCCGGTTTGCGCGTACCTCGACTAATCCGGTTAGGCTACTAGCACACTCATACCCCGAGTATAGTAGCCCACTTACTTCTGGAGTGCCCAGGGATTCAGGGAATCAAACTGGTGACCTCAAGGGAGCAAGTCTTACGCGTCACTGTCGAACCCGTGGGGTGATTTTCTGTATTTTATTAGACTGGAACACCAGCAAGCAAATAGAGGTAAACATTAGATCCTATTGCTACGTTAAAGCCGAGAATTAATTCATCAAAAACATTGATTGGCCAGCAATACTGTAAGTAGAGGTGGCAATATGGATGCAAAACCATTAAACCAATCCAAACCAAACCAAAATTCTGAATTTGGATCCATTTGAAATCACATTTAGAAAAATGGATTTGGTTTGGTTTTTAGTCTCACATTTCTCACAAAATATGGTTCTAACCACATTTGGTCTCACTTTTAAGATTTCTTGTAACTCTCCACACACACTATTATGTTCCTTTTCTTTTCTTTTTTTCTTTTTGCTAATTATCACACATGCACATCCCATGATTCGAACTCATTCGAACTCATGACCTTACTTGGAGAAGCCAAGAGCTTAAACCACTCCATCAACTCACACACTCACACATACTTTTGTTATATTTAGTATTCATTATATTGTGATTTGAGGGTATTAACTTTTGTTCATTATATAAAACTTATTTTTACTTACTAAACTAGTTACCCATAATTCAAACTAAAACCATAACCACATTTATTAATATATGGGTTGGAAATGGTTTTGGTTCATCTATCCAAACCAAATCCATTTTATAAGAACCAAAACCAAACCAAAACTACATTTTGCCACCTCTAACTGTAAAGAAACATTAACCCTAGTCCCACCAGTTCACCACAGCACCATGTTTCGTTGTCATACTCTCTCGTTAGTCATATCATACCCAACTTGATCCATTATAACTGTGCATTTATCGTACCTATAACAAAATAAAAATCGTAGGATAATAGTAGTAGTCAAGAAAATTAAAGCATTCAACACCACATAATATATATCATATTATTTATAGATATAATTACACACCTGTCGGCCTTGATCTAATTTAATTAAACATAATTATCTCCACACTGTATCTTTTACATGTATAGTGTTTCAGTGGTCCTCCAAGGAAACTTGTCTGTAGTTTGGTTTTAACTTTTAATTAACCGATTTTCTGCTACAACCTGAATTGTTGCAGACATCTGCAGTGTTAATCAAATTTTGTTCGAGCTTATTTAATAAATTATTTTACACAAAAAACGTTTTGCTAGTAAAACGATTAAGTCCTTAATTGATTTAAGATTCACTTTAACCATGACATCCCATTCATTTGATAAATTCGACAGTTTTTGAATTATTTATGAAAAAATTATGAAATTTTAATTTAATTCCAGGGATGAGTCTTGACAAGACTTTTGGGGGCGAAAACACCCATCTTGGGAAATTGGATTTTGCTAAGAAGAAGATGATTAGAGGACAGCCTGGTCTTTCAGTTAGTAGACAAGATATTGAGATATGGCCCCCCTACAATTTTACGTACGTTAGCCTCACTCTGCAGGAGATGGCGACACTTCGGCCTGTACGGGAATCTTCTCTTTTTGTGTTCCTTTTCAGCTCTTCTTTCCTCAAACATTATCACTATATATATCGGACCTGCTAGTAATATTCAGAACAATACTCATCAATTATATACTCCTCCTAGTCTCTAATTTCTTTACAATATTTTCAGAAACACATATAAAATATATGGTCGTTCTACTGAGTTCTATTTCAGAACCCTACATTTTACGGGATCTAAATCAAAATACATATTTTTTTCGTTGTTTGTTCAAAAATAAGTTTAAAATATAATACATAAATAAGACTTTTTTTCCATTTGCAATTCTGCTACCTAACTAATACTACTAGAAATAAAGTAAGGGTTCCAAGAGTTTTATGTCTAATGGTTCTACGTGGAACATGGCCCACAAAATATAATGCAAATAATTTATTTTAGAAAAAATCCTTTTTATATAAAAAATTAAATATTAAATTTTGTGTAAAAAATTAAATACTAAAATTTTATTCATAAGTAAGAAAATTAAAATAATTTATCAATTACATTTTATGTTGATATTAAAATGCATACATTATTCCGTGCATCAATGTAAACAATTAAAGCAAATGGAGAGATTAGTTTTTAGGCAAACAAGCTAACTTCTTTTTAAATAAAAGTATGTATTTTCATGTTTTTTTAGAAATAAATGTTAAGAAAATATTATATATTAATTATTATAATAAAGAAAATATTTCTTTTAAGATAATCTATTTACCTTCCTCGGAAATAAGTCTCTTTAGAAAAAAAAAACAAAATGCGCGCCTAAGAGCATTCACAGCCGGCCCCCAATCCCCAACCCCAAAAACTTACTAAAAATAGTAATCCCTCAAAAAAATTTACAAACTTTTAAAAATTTCTTCTATCTCATTCCCCATATTCAATCTCTATTTCCCATAAAACTATAAGATAACACATGAAATTAGTAAAATAATAATGAAATGGAAGGTGAATAGTGTATGGGAGATGAATAGTGTAACCCCAAATATGGGGATTTATATCTAATCCTCAAAACCAAACCCTATTTTGGGGTTCCGGATGTAGAGTACATTTTTGCAAAAATTAATAGATTTCTTTAAATTATAGGGTTGGGGTTGGGGTTGGGTTTGGGGAATGGGATGGGAATGCTCTAAGTGGGTTAATTATAGAAAAAAAGCTCAACATATATATTTACTCCCTCCGTCCCACCCAATTCTTTACATTGGGTTTGGGCACGGAGGTTAAGAAATATGTATAAAGTAGTAGAAAAGGGAAGAAAAAGTGGGTGAAGTGATGGGACCCACTGATTTTTAATATATAAAAAAGAGATAGTGGAGTAAAAGTAGTGTGAAAAGGAAGAAAAAGTGAGAAAGTGGTGGGACCCATTAACTATTTTAGGAAAGTTTTGTAATGTAAAGAAATGGATGGGACGGCCAAATAAGGAAACTGTAAAGAATCTGGTGGGACGGAGGGAGTATATTTTAAGGGAGCTCCTACCTCTGTCCTAGTAAGCTAGAATGGTCCAGGCTCACAACAAGAAAGAAAGGGCAAGCTACAATATAATTACTACTATATATATAGGTGACATCCAGCTGTCCCGCTATATAAGTGTCACTGCAGGCCCATATATAATAAATAAATCTGTTTTTTCACAGTCAGTATATACATCACCATGACACCATAAAAATAAATACTCCTATATGTGTAAATATCTGGATGTCGGCTAGTGATGATGTATTCTACTAGACTTCAAGCACTTTGCAAGTAGGGTTAGTTGTGCAATAATTTTTATTGGATTTAAATAGAGTTCAAAGGATCTAAAATATGCTTAGATTGAGTCCTTTACAGGATTTGACGATTTGTCATGATTTGGTTGAGGTAGGACATCCCTAATTCTTAACTAATTTCTGTCTCTGTTGTTTTGGTTTTTTCTGGCCTCACTGTTAATAGTTGACACTGATTTTATTTCGTTTATGTGTTAGAAAGCCTTTTACAGGTTGAAACTTTCAATAGATTCACTCAAGAAAATGATCAGCTTCGCTCCTTTTTGTCAATATGCATGCCCTTATGGTAACTGCACTCTGGATTTCTAGCAACTATTTATGTAGAAGAAGAACTACAGTATTTATATACGTGTCATATTCACAAATTTTGTAGAATTCCAAGTTTTGCGACTCGAGAGATAATATAAAAGACGTGGATATAATACGAGCATATTTTATTGCTTTCCAATCTCTTTTATTAATCATTTTGGATTACTGAAACCGAATATTAGGCCCAATTTCATTGATATAGGTTCAACTGCCAATTTAGTAACTAAAGCTTCAAAAGTTCTTGCACGTCCAAGCCATCCATTTCAGCCTGTTTGAGAAGTTATTCCACACTTTAAAAAATCATTTCTTTTCCCTCACGGTTTTCAATTTAAGTAGATAAATATAGTTCTTTCCTGCAAACTTTGATAACCAAGATGGAAAAGATTTATATGTAAACCGAATTCTATGTCATGAATGACTGAAGCTATTATATAATTGAGCAAAAGATTAACAGATATCATCAAATAGAGCAATTTTGGCTACTTTGGCAACAGTTTAGAGTTTAAGTACGAATACTTACAGTTCATTACAGCCATTCTACACATATATCTACACTTTCCATCACAAAAACTCACATCTAAAAACAAAGCAAAGATCTAGCATTCAATCAACTAGTCCTCTTCCTTCATCATCCAGACAAGTCCCACCGGATCCACCTCCCCCCTGTTTCTCCAGCTGATCAACCATGTCACCTTGGCTAAGGCATCTATTAAATACACTGCTGCTTCCGACAGGCCTCTCAGACAGCGAAACCAAACTCATTGCAGCAATGCTGTTAGCAATGTTGCCAACATCACTGCCTCCTTCATATATACCCCTACTACCGTGAGCAAGTATACTTTGAGCTTCACCATTACTTGTTAAAACAGAGGGAAATACTGACATCAACTGTGAGTTAGTCTGGCTAGAACGACTGATCAACAGCCTCAATGTTTCCCTAGCACTGCTCTCAATCATCGAGTCACTAGCAGGAATTAATGGATGAGTTGGGTGCAAAGATGGTATTGAGGTTGAAATAGTAGGACCAGCACTCACCAGGTAAACAGGGCCTGACGAGCAAATGTCAATAACTGGAATGTGGACAATGGGATCACACATCAAAGGTGTGAACGTTGCAATTTGCTGTGATGATGCCATAGACAATGGCAACCTAACCAGTGGGTCAGGAAGAAACGGTGGAAAATCTAAAGAGGGAATTTCAGACAGCTTCAGAGGAGACTCACATGACAACAGATTAGAGGGCATAGAGGTAGAGAGAAGGGAAGAAAGAGGTGGCAAACAGAAAGATTCAGTTGAGGAGATAGGCAACTGTATAGGTTCCACTGCACATTGCAGCGTTGATGTGACAGGAGGACACCAGCAATAATACGGAGAAATATAGGACAACGGAATGTTCGATGCTGCTGAGCTTAGAGAAGGAAGTTCAGTAGATTTTCCAAGTGAATCTAGAAAACTTGATGTGAGAGATGAAATATTTTCATTGAACTCTTTAAGATTGTTCTCTTGATTTGCACCAGTTTGGTCCGAGTTGGTTTGTGACGGAGAAGAAAGGTTGTCAACCAAAGAAAGATGGCTTTCTCCACGACGCCTGAATTTATCTTTAGAAGCAATTTTCAAAGAGGATAAATTTCTTGGTAGACCCTCTTTGAAACTATTAGACCTCGGACTAAGACTACCCATATAGAATGCATTTGCTTTTCCAGCTTGATTGCCATAATGCCGCGGGCGTGCATGCTTGGTTGACGAGGTTGTAAATTGAACATCTAGCACATCTGAGGGAAGAGTAGTAGCTAAGGCTAGTGAATTTGTGTGATTTTGAGTCATTGTTGCCCCACCAAGGGAGGAGCGGAGCCGTGTCGCAAAACAACCAAGGCGAGACTCACTAATACCAGTTAATTCAGCAAGAGAGGGCTTCTTTGTCAGCAAATTGTTCAGCTAAAACAAGACCCAAAAGTAAGTAACTATTAACCAAAGGTATCTCAGGCTTGTGTCAGAACAAAGTATACTTATTACTTGAATTAAAGAAACTTACCTTGTCAATTAACTCGTCTCCAAGTAGCTTTGACTTTTCTGAGCACCAAAAATAAAAATTATCACATGAAGCGATCCTCATCACAAAAGATCGGCCAGATCTGTCTGCTGGGATTGTTTCAATCTCTACAGAGGTGCAATTTGAGCTGCTACTCAGGGTTGCTAATCTTTCTATCTGACCTTCATCGCCAATGAAAGAAATCCGCAGATTCGAAGTAGGCAAAAGAGTAAGGGTTAAATTCCCTCTGCAAAAATAAATTAGATTCTGCTTAGTAGCAATAATTAAGTGTATAAATAATAGTCAAGCTAATTCAACTACGCACACTAGTAATAAAATATGAATGATGCAAGTAAAATGTTTTCTGACTAAGATAAGATATAGGTGCGCACACTACATATATAGATGTGTGCAGATTTTATTTCATTGCCAAGCACACCTTGATTTAACAAGTTCAATGGTTATTAATTATATTCAAAGTTTGCTACGGTTACCAAAGCAAACAAAAAACTAAAATAAACTACAAAAAAATTATAATGAGAAAAGAACAAAACAAAGTAATCTCCCCTGAACACATTTAAATCTATGCACACACTACATATTCATATGTGCAAATTGTTTGTGGCCATCCAGCGTCACTAATTCACAAGTCATGCTTGGTACTCTATTTTATATCCATCTCTGGTAACGAGCACAGGGTCAGGAACAAAGTGTACATATTAAACAAAGACTTCACAGGAGAGAAATGGAATTTGTTATAATGATGAAGTACTCTATAAATTTTTTATCTCAATTATTATATAGTAAACAATCAACAATGTGTGTGTGTGTGTGTGTGTATTATTAATCTTAGCTTCGATATGATAGGTAGAACCCAAGTATTAATCATCAGCTAATTACTATATCGCAGAACCATTTTTAAATGCTAACAACTATAATGCTAACATGCAGCTACAACTTCAACTAAAATTGGGTGCCGCAATGATTCAATGGCTGCAGAGCACACATACTCACTGCAGAAACTAGAAAGCCACAAAATAATTTGTGATCTGTTTTCACTTTTCAGCAAATAAAACTTTAAATAGCATAAATATACTCTGTAGTCAACTCTTGGCAAATATTACTTGCAACTCCATTCAGCACATAAGTTAACTACCAAAGAAATATCCATATCATGGGAGCATGAAACTACCTTTACTCTTCTTAATTCAGAGATCATAATAGTTAACGTCCACTTTTACCTACAAGTCAAAAGACATATTTACTTGGAAGCATGAACATATGGTGACATCGATAAGCTGTAAATTGTAATACAAAAACCTGCAATTTCTAATCATTATAATCTAAACAAGCCTTCCAGCCATATTCAAACAATTTAAGTGGCAAGTAATGAGTAATACGATAACAAAATTCTACAGCAAATACATATAAGAAACCAAAAAAAAGGAAGTTGCTACTGGAAGCTGACAGGTACTGTTTGGTAAAGCATGACACGAAGTTAACTATATTGTTAATAATGTCACATTATTTCAGCAAATTTAATTGCTCTTGCTGATCCAAATCCTCTTGACAGAGAAGAACTATATTGAATCCATCCCATAATGACACAATATGTTGACTACACCAACCTTCATGTGGCGCCTCGTGTCAATATGCCTCACCTAGACATGGAAGGTTTCATATGAAGACGCAGTGGTCAACAAACCAACCAGATAGATCCAGCATGAAGTACATATAGGTCTGCGATTCAAGTACAAGAAACTGAAATATTCACCCTAAAAAAGTTTGGGGATCAGAACAATGGGCTTCCCAAGTTTATGAATTATCAGCCGAAGACAAGAACACAAACTATTTAAGTAACAAAAACTTAAAATCTGAGAGTTACCAAAACTATGCCCAAAGAAAGTTACTAACAGATATAGCAACTTACCGCCATAAAAACTCCATATTAATAGACAAAAATGTTTTCATGCAATTCAGAGCAGCAATATGGTTGACACTTAATTGTAGACTATATAAACCTGCGACTTAAGGTTATACACAGAGAGAATATAGGAAACAACACAAAGTTACAAATTTGTAAATATGAGATCACACAAGTTTATACTGAATAGGGAGTCTTATCATATAACACGTAGCTTAGAGCAAAGAAAAAGTAACTCCACAAAAAGGATAAATATATGAAATTCAAAAGTATTAAGATGTTTTTTAAGAACTTCATATTTTAGTCAACAATTTAAAGTCAAATTGTTGCAAGTTTCATAGAACACATATATCCAAGTATTATATTTTGCCAAGCAAAAAAGAAAACAACCAACATACCAAATTCATTTCTTTAAATTATATTCACCATTGGCAAGTACATATTATAAACTCGTGTTGTATTAGTATATGTGCTTATCCGATATTAAGCCAACTTTTTCACTCTAATCATAATCAGATAGGACTACATGACTTGCCTATAAAGTCTGTGCAAATACTGTGCATTCACATACTAGGTGAGAGGGACAGCGCTTAAGCCCAAACTACGTAAGATGTATAGCAGAAGAGTTCAAAAAGACGAAATGGTATTTGCAACTTAAACTGGTTGTAAGCTGATAATATGTTCTGTGGTGTGTCTATAGTCTACCACCATCTAACATAGGAGCACAAACAAGACCTCAAAACCACATAAAAGCACAAATTAGGGACTAAGGCTCTTTTTGTTTGGATGGAACGGAACGGAAATTTGTAATATTTTTTAAGTAATCCTGGAAATATTTGTTTTTTTTCATTCCTGCGTCCATTTTAAAGCTACCGATTTAAACTTAAACCCATACCTACCAATTAAGAAAAACAAAGCTCCTTTCTACTTATTTTTTCTTACCTTCATTAGGAAATCTGAACTTTTACTTAGGAAAAAAGAAAAGAAACTTCCACTCTTTCATTAATTCACTCTTACACCTTTAATATTGTATAGAACAATTCATTCCCTTCCTCACAAACAACCAAAGTATAAGGGCCAAATACAACCTCTCTATATGACATATCGAAAAGTGAAAACAAAAGCAAACACTTGACAGTTGGCAAACCAACTGCTGCATTCATACAACAAATGGGTCATGGTAAACACAATTACCTTGTACTGGTGGGGCACAAACGAGTCCCTTGCTTATCGATCTTTCCAACACGAATAGAAACCAGCGGGATACACAAACACCTAGCGAGCATTGCAACTTCTGATGGCTCAAAGTGCTGAATGGTAACAACAACAAGAAATTACTATATTTTCAATTTCAAAAGCAGCAAACAACACTACTATTTAAAATGATGTAAGCAGCATTCAAATACCATAATTGTACTAGAATAAACGATACTATAAACTGGTAAAAGCAGTGATTCCTCTAATCAGTCGACCCAACCAGGTAAACACATTACAATAAATATAATTCAATTCTAACAAGCTATATGCTTCTATTTTAAGTTGAGCAACTTGATATGTTGTGATCATCAGACAAATCATACAGAACAGTCACAGCCTTCTTCTTTTATTATGATACTTGCATTCTTTTAAGGTTCATACAAAAGCTTAACATTCTTCTGCGATCGTAAACATTTTAACCTGCTATAAATTTAATTAAAATCGTGATACTAATCCTTCGAAAAGCAGTACCAAATCCTAACAACAGCTTCCTTTCATCAATCGCTTAATCCGCTTGTATGACTCTAAATCCAATCATCAACTTAATCAATTACAATGATGCGATCAAATCACAAAACCTTTGAATTCATTCACTAGTAACATAATTTCTCACAAAAACCAATCAAATATACTTCAACCTGCCACAAATTTCAATCAGCTTTTCAATTAATCCTAATACCTCAAAATATAACAGATTAACCCAATACAATTACATTAAACATAAATCAATTCACGATTAACATAATTTCACACAATTCTCAGCTATCAACATTAATCAATCAAACATACTTCAACCAGTCAGAATATCAATCAAATTTCCAATACCAAATCCTAATAACTCAAAATATTGAATTCATATCAATTAACCGATTAAACCGCTAGAACGACAAGAAACCGACAAGAAACCGAAAACACGAAAGATCAACATCCTCACCTGATTAAGCTGTGCAAGCAAACAATCATCCGCAACGCCGCCCGATCCATTCCGCTTCAACATCGGCTTCAATCGCTCATCCGCACGACACGCTCCCATAACCTGCATATCCAAAGCTTGTAGCCACTGTAAAACATTCTCCTCTCTAAACAACAAATCATCATCTCCTTCCTCAACCAACACATCATTCAATCGCTCAATCAATCCGTTCTCCTCGCCAGATCTCAAATCTCTCCTCGAATTCATCGAATCAATCGAATCATCAATCGATGATCCATTCAAATCGGTGTTAATCTGATCTCTTTTGTTATCATTCGATGATTTTTGTTCGTCTTTTCTGTCCATTTTGTGAATAGAAACCCTAGTTTTGAAGATTGTGCGTGTGTTGTTTTGTGGATATCAGAGAGATGAAAATGGAAAAGATAAGAGAATGATTATTATAGAAAGAAGGGAGAAAAAGATCTTGCGGATTTTAAAGATGCCTTTGAATTGGGTTTATTATTGGGTTGGGATCCGGGCGGTTTTGAACTGGACGATGGGCCCAATGACGCAGCCAATAGTGGTGCTGTTTGAGATGCTATTTTTGGTTGGATTGACATGTGGTAGTGATTGCTGATGTGTATACATGTGGATTTGTGGTCGAAGTTTAAAGAAGAAAACAATTGTGTACAGTGAAGAAAAAGACTATGCTACTCCCTTCGTCCCACCAGGTTCTTTACGTTACTTTTCGGCACGCATTTTAAGGCTCCTATAAAGTATACCTACATTATATATATATTTTTAAAAAAAATCTTGAAAAAAAGTTTGATGTCTAAACTTTTATTCAGAAAAAAAATAATTTTAAAAAATATTATTGACCTATTCTTTATAAGAGCCTCAAAATGCGTGCAAACAGTGAACGTAAACTACCTGGTGGGACGGAGGGAGTAATTATTTTTGGGTGATGGACTCGATTAATGTAAGGTATGGTTACTATTTTTACTAGCTTATAACCCGTGCAAGACACGATAGCTTTTTAATTATTTATAAATTTTTTAAATATATTTTTAATGTTGCAAAAAAATTTAATTTATAAATAATAAATCAAAACTTTCAATAAAATAAAATTTGAAATTATGATTTGTTTGTAAGTTAGAACTGTTGTAAATACATCATCATAATCATTAATGGGTTCAAATACACCATTGTAATCAAGTTTTACTCCTCTAGGGCTAATCAGTTAGCATGCGGTGGTTTAGCCTCTCTGTTTATGCTGTTCGAAGATTCTATCAGTTTGTTCTGCCGCGTGATTCTGATTTTTTCGGGTTTGATCTCGATCGGCTTTCTTGCCCTTCAATTAGCTCCAGTTCTGTGGAGGGTTGCCCTTCAATTAGATCCGATCGTGCATCATGATAATGGAACGGGAAGAGGAGTGCTGGTGATTCTTTTCCAACAAATATGATACACATGTATTCTAATCGTCGCGTTAGGGCTCATCTACGGATTGTACATGTCAAGATTTCGACATTCAAAAGCAAAGGTGTACTTTTTCCGATTCTCAATTTACATGTTTATGTGACTATTTGTTTTCTTAGTATATTCAATACTTTATGTTTTTGAAAGTTTTGATGTGATATTCGGATTTTCTCTTTAAGTTTGTATTTGTGCGCGATTATCAATTGTTGTACGTGTTGTTTTATGTCATAATTTTGTCTTTTTTATTTATCTGGTAGATGAGAATGTCGGTGAATTGTAGTCAAACTTATGATGTATATTAGGTGCTTAATATGTTGTTTTCTTATCAATTTTTTGAGTCAAGTTTTATTTGCAATTGTGTTTTATGATCTTCTAAGTTAGAATTTGTTCATCTTGTTAGTGACTTGATGAGATATGGGGATGGTTGGTGATGATAAGATGGCAGTATCAATCAGCGTGATTTTGAAAATATTTTCATTAATTTTATTGCATGATTAAAGGCTTTGCTTTGTAAAATTAGTAAGGTTTTTGGCCTCTTTTATTAAATTAAATTGGCTTTAATAGTAGTTATTGCAGTTTAAATTTTAGTTTTAAATGGTAAGTTGACTCACTTGATTGGTGTTAACTTTTGAATTTTATTTTTTCTTGAATAATTGCTTGTATTTATATGCTCTAAATGCTTTAATTCTCATTGATTGGAGTTTAATGCATTATGTTAACTGGTGTATATTGATTTGCAGTCTTTATTTGGTTTTTATTTGTACCATTTATTGGTGGCCATGATTGATGGCGTATATTCTTGGCCTAATAAACGGCAATTCAGTGCCATTTTGTTGGCTTGTTTATTACATTTTATTTAATTTGTTACTTAAAATTTTAGATATTTTTTGAAGATTGCAATTTTATATATTAATACTTTTATCATTAATTATTTATCTTGTGATATATCTAGCCAAAGGGTCCCCCTTGGTTAGATATTTTTTTTTCTGTTTTCTTTCTTATATTATCTTCTTTTTTTGTCGAATTATTTTTATATTTATCATTTCATTTACTTTTACCATCTTTTGATTTGATAAACTATATTGATTTTATTTATTTAATTTATTATAATTTCTTGTTATTAATGAATTGTATTTGTTTCAGGTAGCGTGGTCTTACAAGTTGGGACATTTCTTTTCGGACATTAAGGTCTTATTGTCTAAACTTCTGGAGACATTTTCATGTCTTTCGGTTAGATGATAAGCTTTTTTGAATGAAAGAAACTCCTCGGAGTATTGGCGTTTTATCGATACGAGCAAGTGTATTTTCTGTCAAAAAAAAAAAGTCATTCATTTTCTCGTATGTATCATGTCAAAGTATTAAATTATTTCTATCAAATTTTAATAAAATTTTGAGTTCAATATATGAGGCCAACTTTTATTAGATTATATTTATAAATGTATTTTATATTAAAATTATTATAATGTGATTTAAATATTTTTCTAAATTATGATTCTAAATTAAAATTGATAAACATAAGAAAAGGAATCATAAACATGCAATATTCTGTAGAATCTGTTTTGAATTAGGAAAAAGTTCTTGTATTCGTTTCTCACATAAATCCGACTTAATAATATATATTATATAAAAATTGTAACGATGCTATTTATATATATATATATATATATATATATATATATATATATATATATATATATATTTGAAACAAATGGTGCGATTTATATGATTCTACAAATAAAACTGGTAAGAAATATTTATTTTACTTAAAAAAATCATAAACACATGAAAAAAAAAAGAATTTGTTTTAGATTCGGAAAAGGAATCATATACATGTGCTTGTTTGGTATCAATGGGAAGTTATTTTTTATAGTAACTTCTACTTCCTATCTACATTAAATATCAGGGAAGTAACACAAACGTGTTTGGTTAGACATGTTGGATATTTTACTTCGCGCATATTATTTGTTTGTATTTTTCCCTTTTTGGATAATATATTTTCATAATCATAATGTCTTTTATTATAATTAAATAATAAATATCATTTTTTGATAAAAATAATAATCATACAAAATTTATATGACTTTTAAAAATTACTCCAAATTATTTAGCAATAGTCCATACTAATAATTACACAAAAAATTAAAATTAATTAATAGTATTTTTTATTTTATATAAAATTTGTATATAAAGTTATAAGCAAATTAATTATTCAAACTTATTCCTGACTCTAGATTGGATTATATTTTATAAATTTTTGACAAAATAGTATTATTAATATGTAACCGTTTTCCTATTTTTTTTAAATTAAAAGAACATATTCTATATTTTTAATGAATAAATATAATTCAACAATATAATTTTGAGTTACATATAATAATAATAATAATAAATAATAGTCTCTAAAAATTTTAATATTTAACTTTTTTACTATTATAGGTATAAATTTTAAAATTGTTTATATATTTTCACATGTATACATTAAAGTTAAATGAGTGATCAGGGGGAGTAGGTAAGTAACTTCCTAGGTTTTACAGGTATTACAACTTCCCAGCAAGTTGGACTTCCTGTGTTTTTGGTAAACCAAACAACCTGATGAATTGTCATTTCCCGACCATTTAGAATACCTCAAGAACTTCCTGTCAAGGAAACGAGCTCTAACTATCAGTTGACTTATTAGACAGAAGTTAATTTTCTTGATAAGCTTTTGGACAATAAAATCATACGACCAAATTATCTCTCTTACACTTATTATATATAAATAAATATATAATTGGAAACATTATGAATTCTCTGGGAACTTCTATGGTAAATGAAATATATAGAATTGTGATCAAAAAATATTACAAAGTCCCGGTAGGATCAGTTGGGTTATTGACATATCCAAATTCAAGTTATTTTTAAAATTCAAATCCAAATTTAATTGCTTTTCATAAATTAAATTCAAATTCAAATTTAGTTTTTTTCATAAATTAAATTCAAATCCAATCAGTTTTCATATATCAAATCCAAATCCAAAATCTTGAATTTTAAAAAAATAATTAGTATTATAGATATTTTATCTTTGATTTTCTCGCACTTGAATAACATTTAATTTATATTTAAATTACATTCATAGTAAAGTATTACACATTAATAAATCTCAAATCATATTTAATAATTTTTAAATAAAAATCTCCGGAGTCTAAATGTTAAAGTTACTCCCTCCATCCCAGCCAATTCTTTACGTTTGGTTTGGGCACAGAGGTTAAAAATATGTATAAAGTAGTGAAAAAGAAAAAGAAAAGTGGGTGAAGTGATATGACCAATTAATTTTTAATGTATAAAAAAGAGCTAATGGAGTAAAAGTACTGTGAAAATAGAGGAAAAGTTGGGTAGTGATGGGACCCATTGACTATTTTTGGTAAGTTTTGAAATGTAAAGAATTGGATGGTACATCTCAAAAAAAAACTGTAAAAAATCTGGTGAGACGGAGAGAGTATTCATTAATTTAATAAAAAGGACACCATCACCCAAAAATATACACATTCGCACCAATCTATATATATTATAAGCAAAATTATGTATATTTAAAATTGAAAAAAGTAAATTAGTATATTATAAGAAAAATAAAGTATATTTGAAATTCAAAAAAAAATACATTAATAATTCATAAATTTATCCCAAACTGCTATTATATTTTGAATAAGACAACTAAATGTATTATTTGGTCGGAGCTTTTTTCTTAACTTTTATTCTGTTTATAGGTCAAAATCAGTTTATTCATATTAAACGTAGAAATATGTTATAAGTCAATTTTTGACTTATAAACCAGAATATGAAAAATTAAAAATCATATTAATATATTAATATCTTTTAAATAATAAACATTTCTTTTAAATAAATAAAATCGTGCACACGATTGGATAGCACAAGGGTTCGACTCTGGCTCAGCCCGAAAATTATCAGAACATATACTAATCTGTAAGGCATATAAGCCCGCATTGTAAAAAAACAAAATCGTGCACATTTTCATATATTAATATCTCAACTAGCACTGTAGCCCGTGCAAGGCACGGGCCTGTGCTTATATGCGTGATGATTTTTATTGTTCCGACATTCGAGCGGTATGGACACGTTTCTAGTTTAAAGTAATGCATTATGAAGAACTAATTTATGTATTTTTTGTAATTATCATTTCATATTAAAACTTAAGATCACCATTCTGTGTCTTGTGGAGAAACTTTGGCATCCAGTCCAAACTTACTTTGTTTTATTGAAATTTTTTAGCGTAGTTCCATTTCAACTATTTGTTACTGTTCGAAGGTATAAATAAGTTATTTCTACACCCTTTAATCGACCTGAACAACATATACGGACCCCCACCCCCACCCCCAACCCCAACCCAACCCCAACCCCAACCCCAACCCCAACCCTCATTACTAATGGAATATCCTTCACTATTTTATTAAAAATGGAACGAAATGATTTTGTTTGATAATTTCAAACACGTAAGCTGAACAACTAATAATATCATATTTATCTTGTACATATCACTGCCAATCAAATTATTTTAACCAAAAATTTTGATCCCACTTCAAATATACCCCCCTTTCCAACTGATGGTCTGAACTTACGCCTGGGCATTATTCATCCTGTTGAAAAGATGCATCATAAATATCACACTGATATTCCTATATCATTGGAGTATCACCTAATATACAACTGGTTGTGACATATGATCATCATGATACTCCTCCTACAGTGGAGTATCCTGTGGTATTTAAGGCACTTATTACTTAATATTCATATTTTGGTCCAATATTGCTGAAAATTGGCTATTTTCACAAACATTGATCCAATAATTTAATTTGTCATATAAATATATATATATATATATATATATATATATATATATATATATATATATATATATATATATATATATATATATATATATATATATATATATGTTACTCCACTCCCAATAGGGTATCACACTGCTACTCTTCTACCCGTGGAGTATCACCATAATACGATATTTCTCTGGTTGTGACATATTATTATATGAATCCTCTTACAGACAAATATTTTATAGATATATTATCATCTTGCCTACAAGAAACCTTTTTTGTAAAAGATATGATTGACTGTATAAATGAAAAAAAAATATGATTTGATTACTTTACGCATCTAATTTGATAATTTCAAACACGTAAGCTGAACAACTAATAATATCATATTTATCTTGTACATATCACTGCCAATCAAATTATTTTAACCAATAATTTTGATCCCACTTCAAATATACCCCCCCTTTCCAACTGATGGTCTGAACTTACGCCTGGGCATTATTCATCCTGTTGAAAAGACGCACCATAAATATCACACTGATATTCCTATATCATTGGAGTATCACCTGATATACAACTGGTTGTGACATATGATCATCATGATACTCCTCCTACAGTGGAGTATCCTGTGGTATTTAAGGAACTTATTACTTAATATTCATATTTTGGTCAAATATTGCTGAAAATTGGCAGTTTCGCAAATATTTATCCAAGAATTTAAGTAATCTTATATATATATATATATATATATATATATATATGTGTGTGTGTGTGTGTGTGTGTGTGTGTGTGTGTGTGTGTGTTAATCCACTCCCAGTGGGATATCACACTGATACACCTCTACCCATGGAATATCACCATGATACGATACTCCACTAATTGTGGCGTATCTTCATGTGAATCTTCTTGTCGCCAAATATTTTATGGATATTTATGACCCTTTATATTGACTATTCATATTTTGGTTTGTTGAGGCAAGAGCTAGTATGATGGGTATTTAGGGCATTTGTTATTAAATTTTCATATTTTGGTTAAATGTTGTTGAAAATTGATTATTTTTTATGCAACCGACGTATTACTATGATATTACTCTACTAGCGGAGTATCATATTGATATTCAATTGGTTATATCGTATCATCATGAAACACCTCTAGCGATGAAGTATCTTGTCGGTATATAGGTACCTTATTATTAAATATTCATATTTTAGTCATATAATGTGTTTTTAAATATTATTAAAAATTTATATTTTGACTGTAAATTAATTATTCAGTTGTAAATGTTTGATGATAAATTAATTAATTAGCCATTAATAATCAACATATTATTTAGAAATCTGGGTCATGTTCAGCTTAGGACCCTTAGCCAAAAAACTCTTGGAACCCTTGGCCTTATTTCTGGTATTATTAACGTTCTATAGTAGAACTGCACATGCAAAAACGTCGTGTTTATGTATTATATTTCAAAATTATTTTTGAGCACACAATGATGCAAAAAAACATATATTTAGATTTAGATTCTGAAAATTCATTTAAAATTCAGGGTTCTGCAACAGAACTTTAATGGTTCTAAGTATCAACGCGACCCTAATATATTACTCCCTCTGTTTTTTATTATTTGACACTAAAGTAATGCATTATCAAGAACTAATTTATGTATTTTTTGTAATTATCATTTCAAATTAAAACTTAAGATCACCACTCTGTGGCTTGTGGAGAAACTTTGGCATCCAGTCCAAACTTACTTAGTTTTATTGAAATTTTTTAGCGTAGTTCCATTTCAACTATTTGTTACTGTTCGAAGGTATAAATAAGCTATTTCTGCACCCTTTAATCGACCTGAACAACATATACGGACCCCCCCCTCCCACCCCCACCCCCACCCCCACCCCAACCCCAACCCCAACCCTCATTACTAATGGAATATCCTTCACTATTTTATTAAAAATGGAACGAAATGATTTTGTTTGATAATTTCAAACACGTAAGCTGAACAACTAATAATATCATATTTATCTTGTACATATCACTACCAATCAAATTATTTTAATCAAAAATTTTGATCCCACTTCAAATATACCCCCCTTTCCAACTGATGGTCTGAACTTACGCCTGGGCATTATTCATCCTGTTGAAAAGATGCATCATAAATATCACACTGATATTCCTATATCATTGGAGTATCACCTGATATACAACTGGTTGTGACATATGATCGTCATGATACTCCTCCTACAGTGGAGTATCCTGTGGAATTTAAGGCGCTTATTACTTAATATTCATATTTTGGTCAAATATTGCTGAAAATTGGCTATTTTCACAAATATTGATCCAATAATTTAATTTGTCATATAAATATATATATGTTACTCCACTCCCAATAGGGTATCACACTGCTACTCCTCTACCCGTGGAGTATCACCATGATACGATATTTCTCTAGTTGTGACATATCATTATATGAATCCTCTTACAGACAAAAATTTTATTGATATATTATCATCTTGCCTACAAGAAACCTTTTTTGTAAAAGATATGATTGACTGTATAAATGAAAAAAACAAATCTGATTTGATTACTTTAAGCATCTAATTTGATAATTTCAAACATGTAAGCTGAACAACTAATAATATCATAATTATCTTGTGCATATCACTACCAACCAAACTACTTTACCCAATAATTGTGATTCCACTTCAAATATACCCCCCATTTCTAACTAACGGTCTGAACTTGCGCTTGGGACATTAGTCTTCCTATTGAGAAGAAACATCATAAAGTATCAAACTGATATTCTTCTATCATTGGAGCATCACCTTTACATACAACTTATTGTGACGTATCATCTTGATACTCCTCCAACAATGGAGTATTTTGTGGGTATTTAAGGCCCCTTCTTACTTAATATTTATATTTTGGTCAAATATTGCTGAAAATTGGCAGTTTCGCAAATATTTATCCAAGAATTTAATTAATCTTGTGTGTGTGTGTGTGTGTGTGTGAATCCACTCCCAGTGGGATATCACACTGATACTCCTCTACCCGTGGAGTATGACCATGATACGATACTCCACTGATTGTGACGTATCTTCATGTGAATCTTCTTGTAGCCAAATATTTTATGGATATTTATGACCCTTTATATTGACTATTCATATTTTGGTTTGTTGAGACAAAAGCTAGTATGATGGGTATTTAGGGCATTTCTTATTAAATTTTCATATTTTGGTCAAATGTTGTTGAAAATTGATTATTTTTTAATGCAACCGACGTATTACTATGATATTACTCTACTAGCGGAGTATCATATTGATATTCAATTGTTTATAGCGTATCATCATGAAACACCTCTAGCGGTGAAGTATCTTGTCGGTATATAGGTACCTTCTTATTAAATATTCATATTTTAGTCATATAATGTGTTTTTAAACATTATTAAAAATTTATATTTTGACTGTAAATTAATTATTCAGTTGTAAATGTTTGATGATATAATTAATTAATTAGCCATTAATAATCAACATATTATTTAGAAATCTGGGTCATGTTCAGCTTAGGACCCTTAGCCAAAAAACTCTTGGAACCCTTGGCCTTATTTATGGTATTATTAACGTTCTACAGCAGAACTGCACATGCAAAAACGTCGTGTTTATGTATTATATTTGAAAATTATTTTTGAGCACACAACGATGCAAAAAAACATATATTTAGATTTAGATTCTGAAAATTCATTTAAAATTTAGGGTTGTGCAACAGAACTTTAATGGTTCTAGGTATCAACGCGACCCTAATATATTACTCCCTCTGATTTTTATTATTTGACACTTTGGCTTTTGACACACACTTTTAAATCCTTTGATCGGGTAATTAAAACTATTATTTTTAATTACTTTATTCTGATTAAAAATATATAATCAAAATTTTAATTCACAAAAAAAAAATCAGTCAAAAATAATATTTTTAACTGCCCGGTCAAAACACTTGTATGTGTCAAAAGTCAAAATGTCAAATAAAAAAAAAACAGAGGGAGTAGATACTATATATATTAATCATATATACTAATCATAAGCTATTAATTATATATATTAATCATGCATATTAATTACAATCATTAAGTGCAAGCTATCAAATATTTGTTTTAATGAAATAGAGGGTTAAAAAGTAATTTCATATGAGGATTAAAATGTTGATGTTGGGCTATTATATATATAAAGATTCTGGGCCATGATTCAAATAATCAAAATACTACCGATAGACTTGTTCAGTTGCCTTTTTTTCTGAGGTCGCATTCCCTTGAGAGAAACCAATGTAGCTGGCACCCTGGTTGGTGGAGGAGTTGGGGCAAAAATCAGCTCTTCAGAACCCAATTTGCAAACACGATAACCTTTTATACCATTTGTATAGAAGTCATCAGCATAGACTAAGAAATCCTCCTCATTCCGTTGATATATCTGAGGAATCTGCTTCTTCACACGAGGAATCGCATTATTCAGATTAGGCAAGGGAATTAAGATGGTGTCAGCCCATGTCTGTGTCTTGTAATCTTCCAATATGCACACATTTAGTTTTTCTTCTGAAACAAACGATAATGCTGGCTTGCCTCGCCAAAGCTGTAAATTAATCTCGCGATACTCAAGACTTAAGGTGTGTGGCGCATTAAGAGTTGTACATGCCTGGTGGACTAGATCCACGCAGAGGATCACAGCGTTGCCTGACTCGACGTTATGTAAAGCAGGCATTAATAAGATACCAGCTTCTTCCATGACACAACGTTTGCCATCATATTCTTGCAGTCTGTTGGCCTCGTCGTATCCTGGAATGTCGAGTGTTCTCCAAGAGAGATTTTTATCAGGACATGGATCAGTACTCTGACATCCAAGATCAAGAATTTCAAAATTAACTTTCTTTTCTAATCTGTCAGAGTATAAGGAAACCACATTATAAGAGTTTGTAGCCGAATTGAGAAAGATCCTCATGACAATGACTCCCTCATGCGGAAGGGGAAGATCAAGTACACGCTTTATTGCTGGATTACATATTCGATATTTGGTTGCTGGCAACCAATAATTTATCCTCAAAGATGAGGCTCGGCATAATCCTTCCACTAGTAAGCCTCTACATGAAAAAGGAGATAGGTACCTGAACTTACGTTTTGCCATGCGCCTTTGAGGATCAAAACGCCTAATGGTGAAAATAATAGCGTCATGCTCAATGATGTGAAACCTCAATCCATTGTGTAGCCTAAATCCATTTTGTAGCGCAAGCATGTCTATGAATTCTCTGTTCTTAACTAATGCAGCATTCCATGCCTTGCACACAGATTCACATCTCAACAAATACTTAACTTCCAACCAACTTAAGATCATACACAAGATTTCTTCAGGAAGAAAGAGAGCAACATTCGTCTGGAAGAATAATTCTCTGTTTCCCATCCTTGCTGCTTTACTTTTCTTTTACTTTTTTAAATTTTAATTTTACCTTCCAAGAGCTGAAAACCTGATATGAACAAAAAAAGATAGGTAATGTTAAAAAAAAATCTATCGGTGTAGAAAATTACAGTCACATGCTTAAAGGTATTGAAATTTATGATCATCGAGAATTAACCTTAATGTTCTTTCTGAGTTTTTTTTTATGGAAAAGTAAAGAAAGTGATGATTTAAAATCTTTTCATGAGTTATTTATAATCTCTAGTATCAACTCTATGACAGACAGTCCATGATTCATTGTGAAACTCAGATAAAAGCGCAGAAAGGGTATAGCCTATGGGTAGGAATAAGATCCAAATAATATTTGCAAAACAGTTCATAACTTTATGTGCCTAGATTCGGCTATTTAATTTTGGGTCAGTTCATGTAAAATTGAAAAGAGAACCCTGAGCATGAGAACTATGCCTGAAACAAAAGTACAAACAAAGCATATGTATTACAAGGTAAAAACATGCACATCAAAACCTATAAATCTATAATGTATAAAATTCGACGACTGAAACACAGAAATTGACGTTTTAAGATCTGTACCTTAAGTTGCTGCGAGGAACTTTTTCTTTGATAATAGCAGCTGTGAGGAACTTGATACAAGGGAAATTTAGGTTCATCTGACGTCCTTATAAATATGTATTTATGGCAATAAATTAGGTATTGTCCGGAAAATTTTCAATAAAAGAAAATTTCCAAAAGGAAAACATATGCAATTGGTATGCTTCTCGATATATAATTTGGGCAGTTTGACATGTGTTATTTGTTGGATATAAGAACTTAATTATGGTTCCTAAAAAAAAAGAACTTATTTATGGTGAATTGGTGATTAGCATTTATATTACAATTTTTTATTATTAAAAATGTTCTAAAAATTAGGGTTTGCAGTTTTGAGAGTCGACTCCAAGTTCTAACCCCCACTTCTCCGCTTTTCATCCTTCATCCTCTCTGATTAATCATCTTCGTTCTTCCATCTTCTCTCGTATTTTTTAGTTTTATCAATAAAACCAAGATCTAATCCTTTTGGGTGAGTTCTTGTTGAGTACCTTGTCATCAAGGTCGTGCCCATCTTTTGGGATGTTTGTGTCTGTTTTGACGTTTCTGTGTGTTTTGTTATGGGTCTCGGTAATGTTTCCAAGAAGGAGTTACATGATATTTTGGGTAATCCGTGAGGCTTGTATCAGATATGGCACGGTGGTGAATATCGTAAGAGCTCCACTTTCACGACATAAAATTGTTCATCTTTTGGGGTCATTTGTTGATCCAATATCGGTTGATGTAACTGATAATTCTGAACATTGGGCTACAGATGCTGCTGCTTATGTGAAGGTCAATTGCGATGCTATTATGTTCACAACTGATATAGGTTGGATTGTTCGAGATTTGATTGTAATAATTTTTAGTATAAAGAATTTAAATATTCTATCTGTTAAACGATCTGAAAACAAAGCGGCTATATGTTTAGCTCGTTTTTTGTTTCTTAATCAGGTTGTAATTGACAGTTCGAGGGTTTGTCTCGGCTGAGTTTCAGTTATCTATTAAAATTTTTTGCTTTTCGTCAAAAAAAAAAAAAAATATTTAAAGGGTGTACTCGATTGAGATTTTAAAAGATTTTTTTTCATTCCTAAAATATGAGGATATTGAATTGGTATTGTTTAAAATCTATTAAAATCTTAGGTATTCAATTGGGATTTTAAATTATGCTACAAAATCTGATGGTATTCAATTAGGATTTTAAATTATACTTAAAAATCTGATATTGGTATTCAATTAGGATTGTTTAAATTAAATCCATTAAAATCTAATGGTATTCATAAATAAATACTAATAGATTTTTTTGACTTGGCAAAAAAAAAATAGATTTTTTTGAATTTATATAACAATAGATTTTTTAGGATTTTTTAGTGAAATCACAATCGAATACACCTTTTGATATGTTTTTAGTATTCATTATTCACCGAAAAAACACTTGTCTTCTTAAATTTATACAAACATATATCTTTTAGAATAGAAGAATTTCTTATAAAAAAAACGTTATGATTAACCTGTGACCTAAAGACACAAGATAAGTGGAGTAATTATTACTCCCTCCGTCGTCCCTATTTATCTGTCCTCTTTGTAAGTAAAAATTTGTCCTTATTTATCTGTCCATTTATATTTTCAAAACTAATTTAATGATAGTTTTTCAAATATATCTCCATAATTATTGGTATTGTCATTAAATAGACTTGTCATTATTGTTATTACGGATTTTTTAGTATATACATGTCTACGTACATACATTGACAACCACTTTTTGACTAAATGGAGAATATTTATTGGCTAAAATCTGATTAATAATCATGACTTGTGCATGCACAAAAATCATGAACAATAAAAACCCTACACCTCAACAAAAAGTATTCCACGTCCCGATTTCTGTCTTGTTTGTCGTTTTGTGATGAATTTGACCAAATTTTGATTGATAATTAATTATTATTCTTACATGATCTTGAAAATTGAAAAGTAACATTTTAAAGTAGAATAAATATAGATTCTAGTTATATATGTTTTATAATTTTTTTCAATTATTTTATATATATAAATTGCAGTTAAAATTTGATCAATTTGACCACAAAAATTCAAACAAGACAGATAAATTGGTATGGAAGAAGTAGTTGTCTGCTCATGGAAAAGAAAAGAACCTGTTATTATAATCTCATTAAAATAAATCAGATCTTTTGAAATCAAAGGTCCGATTGTGTTTTCCTGTCTCGCTTTTTGGCGTGTGTTGATTTAGTACTCAATTTCTGGGTGATTCCGCGTTGTTATATTTGTGGTTGTTATGACTTTCTGTGTTAGCAATGAGAATGATCTGAATGGAGTTTTGGGAGATCTGGCTTATCGCATCATTAATACTTTCGGTATGTCTATAGCTGGCTCCCGCTCCCGGAATGTAGATAGCTAGGGTATGATTGGAACGGTGGCGATCGCATGTGCTCACCTTTCACAAATTATAGTTGTTCATTATTCGAGGACTCTTGTTCCTCATTGCTTAGTTTTTACAACTGAATCGCCTGAACACCGCAACACCCATGGAACTATTGTGAAGGTCAATTGTGAAGCTACCATTTTCGGGATTGATGTAGGCTGAATTACTCAAGAAGTCTTTGTATGCCTTTTCAGTTTGAAGAATCCTTGGATTCAGTGTGTTAAGCATTCTGGAAACAATGCGGCTATTTGTTTAGCTCGTTTTATTGTGTATCAACCTGATTGCAATGTCAGTTGGGAATTTGTCCCGACTATACTTGTTTAATTTAGTGGAATGAATTTGCATTTTGAAAAAAAATAAAAATAAAGCGATTAGGAGCGGGTTTGTTGTAATTTCCTATAGGCTATAGCTAGTGCGTTGACCTTCTGGAGGGTTTCAATAATGTTTCCTAGCCGGAGAAACCCGGGTCGGTAGGAACTTCAAGCTCTACCCAAGATACACTGCCGGTTTGTTCCGCTTGTTTGTGTAAATAGGTATAAGCATTTTTTGAAGCTGAAAATATTAGCTTTTTTTTTAGAGTTTCGAATTATTTTTTTTGCTAATTAGAGGTTCCACTTCTTTTCCAAACACTTTATCAGCTTATTTACTTCTCATTTTCACTCCATTTCTTCACTTTAAGCAAGAAGTTGAGCTAACCCAAATGACCTCACAATATGAAAGTCGAGCTAACCCAAACAGCCCCACCACACGGATGAGAATAACCACAAACAAAAGGCAAACACACGCGTGAATCAACTTTACCACCATCATTGTACAATGCAACCACATAATATCACACGGTTATGTGAAAATATACTGATTTATAGCTGTTTTGATTTATAGCTGTTTTTACCTGTTTTGTAAAACTGACGTCCATCTCACATGCATGTCCCTATACCATAAATTATACTTGGGTTTTTGTCACTTACAATGACTTTTCTTAGGAGTACATTTTTTTCAACCAATGTAAGATGTCACCAAGGAAAAAAACAGAAAGTAAAAAAAAAAAAATTGAACTATTATTAATATTTTACATAACAAAACCCTTTTTATGACATAAAGTACATTTATTTAATTTATTTTTTAAACATGGCCTAATTTGTAAATTATATTAATTCAACTCGTTTTTAGAGGCTAACCTAACTTTTGGGATACGGATGTTTTGACTTTATTATGTAATTGACTTTATTTAAATATAATTTAATTTCATATGACTCATGTATTATATAAGTTATAGAGTAATATATAATATTATATTATTAGTTAAGCTCATAATCAAAATTGCTATTTTTTGTATATAAAATCAATATCTAACAGCTAACTACTCATATCGCCACACCCATTTAGATATTTGAATTATAAAGAATTAACAACATACAACATTTGCTAAAAAAAAAAAAAAAACTAACATACAACATCATACATCATACACATTGAATAATAGTATAATTCACTTACTCTATTACAGACTGATAATTAATATCACATGCATATAACAAAGAAACATACACCAGAAACATAAACTAAGTAACATAAGTATATAACTTGCCAACATCCATGATCCAACCAGTGATACAATATCATCATTCACTATTGGTCATTTCGTTATCATCTTCCGTCCCACCACACGTCATCACCAGCGTCCATCACCCACCTCCTCACCACCACCGCCCTCATCGCCGCGTCGTCATCATCATCATCACCGTCACTGCCATCATCTTCATCACTGCCATCATCTCCATCGTCGTTGTCATCGTCTTCATCGGTGTTGATGATCAAATTGTCATTCTCTAATCTGTAATGCTTGTAAAAATGTGAATGTATCTGCTCATAATTATCATCAAACTCAAAACCGTCTTCAAGGAAGGCGATATGTTGGTGCGGTGGCTGTGTTCGAAGTGCAGCAAGATCTATCATCTCATTTCCATGAGTATGATAATAATGAAAATGAGCATAATAATGGTGATGACAAAACTGTAGAGAATAATTCATTTCATCTTCATTGTTTTGGCCATTATCCGCATTTTGGTTATTTCCTTGAGGGTGAACATTGAAGTGATTAAAGAGAAACATATTTCCTGGAGGTATATCAGCTAAATTTGTTTGTAAGAGAAGTTGTCTATGCTCATGTATAATTTGAAGTGGTAGTTGCACTATACCAATAAGTTGTATATGAATATTGTAGTGATAGTGGTAATGGTGATGCACGGGAGGAGAATAACTAGGAGGAGCATTATGATTTTGATAGGGATGCATAATAGAGGAAGCAGGAAGATAGATGAGGATGAAGCAGGAAGATAGATGAAATGAACTGAAGCATGTTGCCAATACTATATATAGATGGATATAAAAATTTTGATTGGTGGGTAGGTATTTTCAAACTTTTAGTATTTTATTTATTGTTTTAGTTAATAATAATATTATATTTTATTAAATGGCTAATATTATAAACATGTATAAGCCAATAAATTAAAAATAAATATTAATAGTTTTAAACAAAATTTTATTATGACACATGCAAATTCATATTAACATATTCTTAAAAAACTATATATTAAAATATAAGTAATAATATAAAAAATCAAAATCAACCCATATATATGCATGGACAACAAAATTACTGTTATTTTCAAAATATTTCTGATTATTTTATAGCTATATTATAAACAAATACTATATCATACATTTTATTAATTTAAAGAAATTGTTGTTCTAGAAGCTCTAGATCTCGAGCAATAATAATTGATATTATAAATTCGAGGTAAAACTCCACGCTCCCCCAACAAGAGTTTACCAGCACAGAAAACCAAAATTTGATTTGCATGAAAATGGTATAGACCCTCAACGAGCCAAACAGGCCGAAGCAAATTTTTTGCATGAAAATGCATGCGGACCTGCGGAGTGCGTACATGGCCACATGGTACATCAGTACCTAACAATTAGGCCTGGCAATTTGACACGTAACACGCTAACACGAAACGAAACGACACGAAAAAAATGGATACGGGTTTTGATTTTCGATACACGAAACACGAAAGTACACGAACACGAAATTACACGATAGATTTCGTGTCGGATATGGGTTTTCATTTGGGGTACACGAAATACACGAAAGTACACGAAATATTTGTAGATTATATATATTATATATATGTAATGATATATTAAATATATAATTGAGTATAAAGTATATATTTATATGTATGTGTGGGTATATATTGTAGATACATTAACAAATTTATAAAGAATTGTATATAAGTATAATATATATTATTCACAATTAATAAATTAATAGAGGAAAATAAATATTAAATCCATTTTTTTATTAAAAAATATATTAATATTTATATATATAATATACACGAAAAGTACACGAAATATACACGAAACGATTCGAAACGGATACGGGTTTCAAATTAGGTACACGAAATTAATAACGGACGGATACGGGTTTCACCTTCGAGTACACGAAACACGAAAATACACGAAATGAAAGTACACGAAACGAAACGATTGCCACCTCTACTAACAATGATCCATACAATAATAATGACCGGGGTTCATGAAAAATTAAATGAAACTGAAAATTTCGGTTAATCGGATTGATTTCGAGTCGATTTCGGATCAAGCTAAAATCATTTAAAATTAAATGAAACAGAAAATTGAAGTTATTAGAAACGAAATTCTAATTTCGGATCATTCGGGTCCATTTCATGTCAAACGGGTGATTTTCGAATCACTTTTCTGATTTTATCTCAGTAAGTCGGATTCCGGATTCGGGTCGGGTTCGAGTTGGGTTCAGGTCATGTCTGATATGACCAAGACTCAAATATCTTATTTTATTTTGTTCTTCGCTCGAGTATGCATGTGTCATGTGTGTGATGGTATTACCGGGTCGCGCCCTTCTATTATTACTTGATTTCTGATTTATATCAGCTTTAGCCTATATATACATAAAAAATTTTGATACAATCACGATGACTCCCTTCCACAATATATTTTCTTACGATGACTCCTTTTAGGAAGGAGGAAGTATTTCTTAAACATCTTCAAGTATGTGTTTAAGTAATGTAAGAAAATTGAATACAAATGAGTAGGTATGAATATATTTCAAACATGTACCTCGTAACATCTTTATAAATTAGTGGTATTCTTTTAATTTATATAAAATTTTAATCCTATTTAAATGTTAAGTCATTAATATACCGATATTTTACTATAGCTAGAAAATCTCCACTGTGTTGTCTAAATTGGACCTGAAAAGAAATTCTGTAAAATTTGTTGAATCTGAAATATATTGTACTTCGATGGACGAAGATGGGCTAGTTATAATGGTTGATTATCTTTTTAAAATAATATAAATATAATTATTAATAATAAGATAAATTATTTAATATGATAATGGTTGGTATGTTATTTCACACTCCTATATATTCCATAAATATAAACAGCATCAAGAATTATAACTATAAACAAAAATTTCGTATCGCTACAATAATTTACACATATTATTTATAAATTTTATTATTGATATCGTAGCGTAAATTTTTAGTCAGGAAAAGGAATAGGTTGAAGATGATCTTCATTCTTCCTCCTAATTTCTCATGGAGCTCTAGCCTCTACGAACTAGATTAAAAGATTTAATAGTAATGAATAAACGACAAAACAATGTTACAAATTTTTTTTGCATAGTAATTCCACACTCCATCAGCAACAAAGTTTAACTGCACAGAAAATGAGAATATGTTTTGCATGAAAATGGGTATAGACCTTTAACGAGCCAAGAAAAACTTTTTTACATAAATATGAGCAGATTTCTGACAAAAAAATTTTGCATTGAAAGGAACACGAACTCTCAAGCAATTTTTTCAAAAAAAAATTGGACAAACTGGCATGGGATTGCATTGGAACGGGGTGTTCATCTCTTTAAAATACTAGGGAATTATGCCCGCGTTACGCGAGCTCCCGTACAAAAGCTGAAAATTTTACAAAATTTGCGTACTTAATACATTTGCGAAATGTATATTCTCCCATTAAAATTATTATTATTATGAATAGAACACTTACTTCGATTTTAGTTAAGAATTTGGAAGAAATAGAATGACATTTGCCAAATTTTTAGCAAATATGATTACTATTTTTACTATTGGTTATAAATGATTACATCAGTATTATAATCATTATTAAAATATGCTCAGCCATGAAATAAATGATTACTACTCTTACTATTGGTTATGGTTAAACTTAATGAAAATTTATGTTAGATAATATCCATGTTGGATCTACTGACAGCAAGCGCTTGGCGAGCTTCAATTATTTTTTTAAACTGACAATAACATAATGTTTAACTAAAATATGTTGATTATTGTATATGTTTCCGAAAAATGTTTAATAACAATTAAACTTATAATTGATAGTTTTCTAAATCATTATTGTTAATTCCCAGTACTTATAGGAAAGAACATGCGCTCGGTAATAAATTTAGGGACATAATGCAGTACAATAAGATATTAAAAGTTATACGAATTACAGTTATTACATTTTGACCGCGCCATGCGTGCTAAAATCTTGTTAATTCACGCATACCAATCCCAGTACATTTATTATCAAAAAAAAAATCCCAGCACATTAAATAGGATCTCCTTTAAAAAATTTATATTTTAACTGTATTAATTACTGCACTTATTTGTTTAAACTAAACACAATCTATAGCGTTGATAAAACTTGATAATTTAATATTTTCTCAACTTAACTACCATCAAGATAGAAGAGTCAAAATATACTCTTCTTAATAAATCAGCAGAACTAATGAAGCTGGCTGTGAGGAGGAACGGAAATCAGCACCTTAAATTTTATAAGTCACACATAATCTGAGTACTTTAAACACCCAGATCATAATTTTTAAACCAACAGAGAATCTAAAATCATATCTCCACCAATTGAAGGAGAGGGACCTTGTTTCATTATAGCATTTCCACAAACGGACATATTTTCTTAACATACTGAATATAGATATCATTCATATTCTGAAGTTCCAACCTGCAGGTACCTACTACGTTGCCCACGTCCTGCAGATTACAGACTTTAACGCCACAGGTCAAATGGACAATAAGGAGTCCGTCTCGACAATTACATTCTTATTTTGGAGAGAAGAAATCCAAGAAAATACCTCATTTATCCTGAATGTTATTTTGCTTCAAACACTGAGATTGTTCTCTTTTGAACTGTATGATTTTTTCCTCTCAGAAATGTTCCATCTTTATCTCTTAGTAGCATAACCACCAAAAAATAAAAAGACTTTTAGCATACGGAGGCGTCAACATTTATTCTGAGCTTGCCATGTGGAGGTGCTTGCCACCTTTGGTTGTTAACTTGAGGATCAGAGTTGTGTCCCGAAATGTTTTTCGAAATCTTTGCTCTTGCCTTTTGCCATTTCTGAGTTAGATTTGGGCTTCAACTCATCACCACCCTTGTATTAACATTTCTTGAGTTCCAGTTCATCGCCACCCCTGAATTAACACTCCTGCAGTATGTACTAACATGCCTCGAGTTATACCATTGAATTTGTCTAATAGCCAAGATGACGCGTCCTACACCATTCTCATGTCATAAGAAAGCCATGCAGCCTTCTTAAAAAAATTATAATTCAACTTAACAAAACAATACACTCTATAATTTATTTCTTATCTAAACACATGCTGAAGGGGTTTCTCGAGATTTTATACTATGCCCTAATTTTAAACAGTAATAAATTTTATTAATAAAAAAGTACAAATATTCTAACCAATTAAGCTTGACAATCCACTTATAACTAAACAACCAAAAATTACTGGAAAACAGGATATGTTAATACAAAATCATCTTACTACTTAATTGTCATAACTAAAATTAGTTGCCAGAGTATTTTACTTTCAATTTGAATCTCTATAGTATTTGAACACCTATATCAGATGACATAGTTATGTTAATGTTGTTGGATGATAATATAGTTTTGAAATTTCTATTATATGTGTCTAAGAAACTTGAGGAAAAAATTATAATTTTCAGACATAAATTATTGCACTCTTCAACCATAAATTACTGCATTCTTTTAGTCAGTATAATATATTAGAGAATATAACTTAACCTTCAAGTTGATAACTGCAAGAGGCTTCATAAGTTCATCTTCCTGACTCGCCATGTCCCATGTCATGGTTTAAATCTGGGCAAAGTACTCTGTTATGAATCAAGATCAAGATTTATCCAAACTCAGTGCATTGAGTACTCAAGGCTTGATAGAAATATTTTCAAAAGATCGGAACTTACCTGTACTTTCTTTCTGAATATCTTCCCGCCACTCACTGTGGAACTATTGCAAAAGAAGTGTAGTATTCTCATCAAATACATTTACTTTCTTCTTGCTAACTGCTTTAAAGGAGACATCTTTAGTGCTTCCTTTCTGATTATACCTTTCTGTTTCAGCTTCTTCCACGATTGATCCAAAGCCTATCCTGACATATTTCTTAATAAAGTTCCAGTAAGCCATCAAGTTTTGCATTCATGAGCTCCGTTATCATATTAAATTGAAGTTTTCTCGGCATATTTAGACTGAGCTCCAAGCTCATACCCAAAATTCTTGGTTGTGTATAAGCAACAGGCCTGCCTTGGACAGGCCTTAGCAATATCAACCATTTTAACAACATTAATTTGATGCATTTCCATGTCTGACAGCAACACATTGTACATTCCCATGTCCACATTATTAGGTACAAAATCTTGACCTATGATAGACTGAATATCATGAACTGCAATATAAATAGCACATCTAAATAGAAACTTGTCCACAATTATAAGTTTTCATTAAAATATTTTTCAAGATTTAAGAATAAAAAGTTTCAGGATTTGAGAAATTTAACACATTTTAATACAGAAATGTACATGCATTTTATTGCAAATACATTATGTATAAAAAAGTATGTCATTTAAACATATAAAAACTTGCTTGAACACATGTACACAAACATATATTTTTATTTGAGTTACCTATTTATTGCTTGAAAAAACCACAAAACATTTGCTCCCTGCTTCTCTTCCAGCAACTACAACAAAGAACAATAAAAGTTCCTGATTCTGCTGACATTATTTCTTTGTCTCGAATTGTGAAATACTCAAATTAGGTAGGCTGAGGAAAAAAAAAAACATATCATTTCTCTAAGAAAGGTCATATGTGATCCTTTTTAAATTAAAATACAGGCAATGTTGATAAGTCCACATGAATTCTGAAAAGTTCAACATACTTACATACACATTATATCACCTCTTGGGATCGCAAAGCAAATAGTCTGTCCACAAATATTTAGCACCAAGAATATCTTCAGCAGATATTCTCTACAGCTTTTGGGATGAGATGATGAGAAAATAATATAAAAGATTAAATTTACAACCGAAGAATAACTATATCAGATTTGACATATATCCTGGCAGTTAATAAGTACTATGGCAACAGTACATAACCATATTCTACGTAATTCCCTGGCTACACTTACAGCGTAGCTATCAGATAACTTAAAACATCTTTAGAATTACAATAAATAGACCATATAAAGTTTATATATATGCAAGGCATCATAATCCTAACCATAAAATGATTGTAATTATGTATTAAACATTTGTTACTCCATTCACAATAAAGTTTGTTGTGTGTACGTCATTTATATAGGAACATGAAATCATGTTGCTAGAACAGCCAAAACAAACATCGTTCTGAAAAAAGAAGACTGACTTAAAAAATGAAAAAACTTACCCAACATATGAATCATCAAGCCACTATACTGATTAGAGAGAATTACAATAGATCTCATCCTTCGACTTGATATCAATTTCGAGCCTTTTGATCTTGAACGTACCTACGTGCATCGTATAAAATTGTAGCAAAGTGGAGATGGTGGTGAGTTGGTCACCTAAGTTAATACAACGAAGTGGAGCATAAGCAGAACATCGATCCGTTCGCCATTTTGAGAAGCTAGAGGCCACTAACATGGTAAACTTGGAATTGTCGGACGATCCTGCCTGAATCTGCGTGCGCTAGATATAGAAAGCTTTTTTAAGTCAAGATTATCACATAGCAAGTCCCACAGCTCTTGTGCAAGTTCTTATATAACTTTTGGAAAATCATTCAGTTCTTTTTGGTAGTCATATCAAACAAAATATTGTCATGCTTCTCGACTTAACTTGTTTATGTGTGCATGCTCAAGTGTGTATTCTGTGCTTAGGATCTACGCACAAAATTGAAATCAATATGTAGTTCTAAATTTCAAGAGACACATATATTGATATATACCCGATAATATATTCAAGATAATACTACCATTTTCCATTGCAAAAGCAGAGAACAACCTAACTGGAGTTCACTTCCGGCCTAGAATAACCTGAAACTGAAGACCATAAGGATTAGAATCCTGATTCCAATGCCTGTACTACCAATAACTGTAGGACTTGTTGGACGTAGTCGATGTCTGTATACATGCTTCTCCGATGCATGTACACTACTATCAATAACTACAAAAACCATATGTCGGTAAACGTGATTATTTTGTACACTACTGAAATATATTGTGCAACTATAAAAATTGTATGTCATCCATACGTGATGTATGCTGAACTCAACTAAAATAGATTGGAACCCGTATTTTAATGGTTGGAAGGAGTGATTTTTTATGCAGGAAGTTCAAACTTTAAGAGACTGTTTGTAGAGCTCCCATGTCCTTAATTTGAATGATGAGAACGACCTGGATGACCAATACGTGAAGTTATTGTTGCCTGACTGAACTGAGATCCAACTTCTCCAGAAACATCCATAACATTGGCTTGTTTGTTCTCTTTCCCTTTGTTGACAGACGTCCCCCTTTTCAAGCATGGATCAATGCATCACAAACTACTCAAAGCTTGTCGTCTGCTGTCTATAAAATGGATAGGGAGATCAGATAAAAGAGCACATAATTTAACATAATAATATATTCAGAGCTAAAGTTAGACTATATTCTTCGTATCCATTGGTAAGATGAAAATTAAGTCTACTGTTGACAGGATTAATCGATCCCAATCTTGAACGATTAGAACCATTGGTAAGAACAACAAAAACCAAATAACTGTGACAACCGAATAAGAACCCAATAATTATATCTTGAATGATTACAACCATTGATAAGATCTCCAAAAACCAAAATAAATTCTGGAACAATAGAACATATATATGATGTTCATTACAAAAGATATAAGCAATAAACACACCAGTTGAAATGGGCGAAACACTGTTTGGAATACTGTGCACTCCTAGGAAAAGATACCTTTATTGTGACGCTTTTGAGGTAAACCTTTATTGTGAGGATTATCGTGTGGAAGTTGCAGTGATATGTTAGCGTCAAGTTTTTGTCCTGTTTATAATTACATACATTACATTGTAGAAGCTATAAATGTTTATTCAAGTATCAGATCACATAACCATCTGCTTGCAAAATATCAAAGAATTACCTGGTGTGCAGCCACTGGAATGGTCTTTTGTAGTATTTAAACTGTTTATCACATTGTTAACACCCGGTCCACGACCTCGGCGCTTTTGTTGTGTATCTTTACTTGCAGAGATATTGGCTGCAGAATGCTGGGATATGTTCACAGAAAGTTCAAGTCATGTTTATATAGCTAGTACATTGCAAAAGAAGATACTACCACTAAGCAAAACAAACACAACAATTCGCATTCTACTAAACTACTACAGCCTTCCTGAATGGAGCCAGGAAACAGTATGAGGTTCTGAAAAACGACACCTGAAGCAAAAGATGCAAATCAAACCTTCTGCGTAAAATATTAAGGTGTTTATAAGAAATATATTTCAAAGAGATCTCTTAAAAAAAGTAAAAAACATGTAGTCAATGGCTTGAGAAGGTACAAATAATAATATTTAGAAAATAAGATTATAAATAAGTACATGAATTCATAGAGTTATTAAGAGGATTCCATACATGGCAACTAATTCCCAGTTTATCTCCATATTATATTGCAGGACACAGATATGGACATATTGAAATAGAGGCACCATCAAGGACATGAGTTTAATGAATTCCTGTTAACACCTCGGACTGCAAAAATAGATGGTCTGCCGTTATAACACACATGTTACAGCATTGCTTACCACATGACAATACTAATTTTATTCAAACTGCAAATAGTTATAAGATGGCAGGTGTCTCTAGATACTGAAGACTGCGCTTCATAAAGCTGTGTCATCAAAATTATTTGTAGCAAGATATTCTTCTTACCGCATGCTAGATATTTTGTGTTGCTCTAACTTTCTCAAACCACGTAAGATTAGCACCACGTTAGGGTCGCTGAAGAAATAAGACTTCATGAAGTTCATTAATAATTATATCAATTTTTCGACGGAAGCACCGTGTAAATATGATTATGGTGGCACCACTGAGGCAAGTGCCTCAAGAACATCAGACCTGCACATATTTGCAAATCTAAAATGCCTGCAAACATTCAATAACATAACTAAATGCTCTAAAATGCGCAAGGATTACCTGGTGCGAAGCCACTGAGATGATCAGGAGTGGTCTGCAGATTGTTTATGAAATTGTTAACACCCGGACCTAAAAGGACACAAACAACACATATGTGACATTGGTTCCCTTGCACTCTGCAGCTTCAAAAAATTCTGCAACGTTTTCAACTTACCATAGGAATTTTTTGGAAGCTGGTAATTAGAACAGTGGGTTTTTAGCAGTGTGTGCTGATGTCCTATTTATAAGCCCTTAAACTGATACATGAGGACTTGGACCTAGACTTTGAGAAAACACCACATATATAGTCTGCACAAATAACACCCTATATCATACATTATATTCACACCAGATCATACAGATTAACACGACGTAGCCTTCTCTATGATGGCATAAGATACCTATAGTATTGCGACCAAATTTGAAACAGCCTGTGAAGTAGCAATGGAGAACACATGAAGTAGCTAAGACACAAATAAACACATGGATTAAAAATCAGGGCTCCATTTTGCATACTTTTGTTGTATTTTTATTTTTGAAGCCCGATTTTGTGTGTTAAATAGAAAGAGTTTTGTGTGTTAAATGGCTGCTTCCTATTCTCCTCATTGACACGGGATTCCTATATTCAGAGTATAGAGAGAGCAGAGAGCAAATATTAGAATATGGATAAGAAAAATGGAGAAACAAAACTATAATCAAGTCTTTGTGGCAATACATCAAACACTTAATGGGTTATATATCAAAGTCATAAATAATACAATAAAAAGTTGATTCTTTGATTTTATACACAATTGACATATATAGAATCATACAACGCAGGCAAGATGAAGCGTATATATGGGTATAGTTTTACCTACTTGTCGACGGGGGAGGATTACGTGGTGGAGAGGTCGCTTGTCCATTGATGGCTACGCAAAAACGAACACAGCCGCTCACCTAGTGTAGCCTGTCTTGGCAAGCACGACAACGACTGATCTTGGATAATCTGGAAATTGAGATTGAAGAATTTTTAACAAACTGTGTATAAGGGATGCATACAACAATCAACAAATACCTAAACCCGGTGATGCGGCATCATTGCCGTCAGTTTCCATGACTGGCTGAAGAAGAAGATGTGTATGTGACGGTAGAAGATCACAGAAATGATCCAAACGCTTGAAGATGGTTTTGACAGTACGACTCCGTGATTCGAAATTTGAATTAAGATGCAGAAATTAAGGAACAAACTGACATTGGCAGATGGGTTAACGGGTTTCGGGTCGGTGGAGCAGGCAAAAAAAATGGGTAAATTTAGGAGTATTTTTGGGGGCTTCACTAGCACCCATTAAGAATATATGGATAAAATTGAGTTAAATATATTCTCAACAGAAATGATCTCTGTAATCTCTTTTTCGATATAAACTAACAAGTAATCCTGAAAAATTCATTTCCATTTGACTTCAAACACTTAATTATTTCACAATTTTAATAGCAAAAAAAACTCGCTCAAATGTTGCGGTAGATGTATAAATAATCAAGATAAGTCGTAATAGTCTATAAAGCAAGTCTAATAGGTTATCTATCTCATTTTTTATTAATAATATAAAATAATGAGTTCTACTAAATTCTAGTGATTTAGAGAATACATTTTTAGTGTCAACTCCAATAACAATCCTTATTTTTTTTTCTATTATTATTTTAATAATAAATTTGAGGGAAAGAAGGTAGAAAAGAATGGGAAAGTTAAAGAAAGAAGGAGAAAGATAAATTTTTTTATTCAAGAATAATGAATAGGTAATGACTAAAGGTTACCTAAAAATATGTAATGGCTAGGAAATTTGAGAATGCGCTAGTGATTCAGGTAGTATTCACTAGAATGATGTTGGAGTGATATTTTTTGATACAATACCTAAATGTTAATTTAAAAGCATATTTAGATAAACTATTGGACTTACTCTAATGTGATAGTGAATACATGTTAACTTTTCCACTAATTATCAATTATCAATTCATGACATAAATCACCAACAATTGGATTGATTCTTCAAATTTGGATGAACATGAACATCTCACCCATATATAACGTTATTTTTTAGAAAAGCAAAGATATCATTGATAGGGAAAAGGTTACATCAAAGAGCCTAGAGGGACAAAGTCTGAACCCAGGCAATCAAATGACCATACAAAAGACAGCAGATAAACTAGAGAATCTATAGTTCACATTTTAGATGATCTTTTCATCATCCAAAATTCTAAAGTTTTGTCTAACCCATAATGTTGTCTTCACACTTTATTTTCTTTTTTAACAACAAATTTCAAAATTTTATGTTAAAATTTTGGGATTATTGCAAAGTTGACAAAACCAGAGCTTCTTTTGGTCGCCCTAGTTCCTTCCCTAGGGGATGCACCCATGCCCATCAAGCCGAGTCATGTATCCAGTTCGATTCTGTAGTGTGTTGATCTGTTACCAAAAGGAGTAGTAGAAAAAATTGTAGGAAAGAGTATGCGGGGATGTGAATATTTTATAATTAATTAAATAAGAAATGTGTCAGTCATTATCTATTCTCGATGAACGAAAAGTGAATTCTTAATGTTTTATTTATGATTAGGACTCTGCTCAAGTGGAATTTTTTAATATATTACTCCAAATTATAATTTAATATATCATATAGTTAATCTACTAAAAATACTCTAAGCCGTGTTTTTTGTTGTTTCGATTAGGAGTGAGTAAAATCAAGTCCGGACTGAAACTCTGAACCATGGAACTTTGGCCTGGTTCAGTCCTATCTTTAAAAAAAAAAAATCTTTTATATAATCCGGACTGTATAACTCGAAACAGAAATCGGTATGATTCAATTTTTAAAAAATATATCTGTCTGGACTAAATAGATTGAATAATATATATCATATATTTATTATATCATATATATCTATCTAATTGTAAATTTAATTATATATATATATATATATATATATATATATATATATATATATATATATATATATATATATATATATATATATATATATATATATATATATATATATATCTTGATGATGTGATGGTGCTTAAGGGGTCGTTTGGTTGACGTCTCTAGTATCAAATATGGGTTTCGTTCATTTCAAATCCATACTTGATGTTTGGTTAGATTTTCCTTACCTTCGAACTCATACCTCAAACGTACAAGATATGAGATTTTCATAACCAATAGAAGAGGTAGGTATGAAACATAAGTTTGAGGAATCAACTTTGTTTGTTTTATTTTTATTTTTATGTATGTCATTAAATTCAAAATAATATTACCAGATGAAGTTGATGCTCAAAGATATATAAAAAAATTATTTTAAGAATATTTTTAAATTAATTATAATTAATTACTTAAAATACTTAAATTAGATATGCTCATTTCAGCACTTAACCAAACACATGATATTAAAAATGCTACCTCGACCCCATACCACCTCAACCCGATTCCTCATTCCAATCCCATACTCTTCCTCCAGCCAAACGACCCCTAATTGGTTTTTGTTGGACAAGTCATGATTTTTAGCATTTTCCAAATATAATCTTTTGTTTGAAAAACAATTGGCTCTTTTAGACTGCAATCAAATTGAATAACTTCGGTTGATCAAGTTCTGTCCATAATACAACTTTGGTTCGGCAAAAAAAAAAAAATTGTTTTTCGGTCAATTTGTTTAAGTCCAGTTTTGTACAAAACCGACAGAATGATGGCCCTATGGCGATAACTCTGAGGCGTGCTATATGTTTAACATGTTATTTGCATATGTATAGTTACGTTTAAACTAAATTAAATAGTTTGTATATCATTTTCTTAAAAACAATCTCATACATAGCGGGTCATATTATACTTAGTACCTTTAGCTTAATAACTTATAACCATTAATCTTATTTCTAAGCTTGAGCGTAATTATTCGAAACCGATCCAAACCAGTCAATCTAAACAGTCCAAACCGAATATTTCGGTTTTTTAATGGTTTTGTTTGACTTTGGTTTTGGTAATTAGAAAACCGAAAATTTTCGATATGGTTTCGGTTTTCACTTTCAAACTGACCGAAATATCAAGCCCGAACTTGTAGCATATATATTATATAATTAATATATTTATATTTTAATTTAGGTATTTTAGTGTTCAAATGTTGATCAATATTTTAATGTTTCTTAGTTTAGAAATTATTTCCCCCCCTTTTCTCTATCTTTATTTTATTTACTCTTCATTAATAATCAATCTTTTTTCTTTCTCTCATTTGAATAAAATAATTTGTTTAGTTTTTAAAATAAAATGAATTTCTTATTTCATAACAACTAGCACCTAACATTATTTTAATTGAAGAGTTATACAAATTTCGTCTTTATCTTTTATTAAGTGTTTTGTTAAGTGGTGGCAAAAATGGAAGAACCTAAAATTGTTCATTTTAATTTAATAAAAATGTATAATTTTTTTAATACTTTTGTATTATACCGAAACCAAACCAAACTAATCTATTAAGAATCGGTTCAGTTTGGACTGGTTTTTATAAGAATCAGCTTAGGTACGATTTGTAAATTTTCGAAACCGAAAATTTGGGTTGGTTCGGTTTGGACCTCCATAATCGTCCAAACCGAACCGTGCTCAGCCCTACTTATTTCTAGTATTATTTAAAGTTTTGCAGCAAAACTACACATAAAAAAATGTCATATATAAGGTGTTTATCTTGATTTTCATTTCATTTCCATTTAACTAATTTGATTTTATCATATGTTTATATATAGAGCCGCACTCAAGAAAGAATCGTAGAACCACTAAAGTTTTACTACACAACTCTAAATTTTAAATAGATTTTCAGAATCTAAATCTAAATACATGTTTATTTCTTTATCATTATGTGTGTTTAAAAGTAATTTCATAAAATGATGGATTTTGTGGCATATTTCTTAGTGTATTTTAAATTTTTTGAAACCCCATCAAAATCTATGAGATTTTGAAGTATTGTGCTTAAATCTTAAAAAATCCATATAAATTTTAGGACATTTTATCAAGAATCCGCACAAAATCAAAATCACATATAATCCATTATAATTCATAGATAAACAAATCATTAAAATCTCGATCGAATACTGATAAAAGAATTGACAAATATTTCTCGATCGTAAAGTTTAACTATGTCAAATCTTGGATAAAAGACTTCTCGTACTAATGAGAGGACAAAATTCAGTGAGAGATCGAATACATTCATAAAATTTAACTAAGAAAACTAAATTTGAATGATTCATAAATGTAAATAGAGTCGATTTTAATTATTTAACTCTGAAACCATCAAAATACTACTGCTGAAACGCTATTGCAATGGTCGCATACCCTTGACAGAAACCAATGTAGCTGGCACCCTGGTTGGAGGAGAGGTTGAGGCAAAAATCAGCTCTTCGGAACCAGTTTTGCAAACACGATAACCTTTTACACCGTTTGTATAGAAGTCATCAGTATAGAATAAGAAATCCTCCTCATCCATTCGATGTATCTGAGGAATCTGCTTCTTCACGCGAGGAATCGCATTATTCAGATTAGGCAAGGGAATTAAGATGGTATCAGCCCACGTCTGTGTCTGGTAATCTTCCAATATGCATACATTTAGCTTTTCTTCTGAAACAAACGATAATGCTGGCTTGCCTCGCCAAAGCTGTAAATTAATCTCGCGATCCTCAAGACTTAAGCTGTCTGGCGCATTAAGAGTTGTGCATGCCTGCTGGACTAGATCCACGCATAGGATCACAGCGTTGCCTGACTCGACTTTATGTAAAGCAGGCATCAATAAGATACCAGCTTCTTCCATGACACAACGTTTGCCATCATATTCTTGCAGTCTACTGGCCTCGTCGTATTCTGGAATGTCGAGAGTTCTCCAAGAGAGATTTTCATCAGGACATGGATCAGTACTCTGACCTCCAAGATCAAGAAGTTGAAAATTAACTTTCTGTTCTAATCTGTGAGAGTATAAGGAAACCACATTATATGAGTTTGTAGCGGAATTGAGAAAGACATGCATGACAATGACTCCCTCATGCGGAAGGGGAAGATCAAGTACACGCTTTGTTGCTGGATTACATATCCGATATTTGGTTGCGGGCAACCAATAATCATCTGACCTGACAGATGATGCGCGGCATAGTCCTTCCACTAGCAAGCCTCTACATGAAAAATGAGATAAATACCTGAACCTACTTTTTGTCGTGTGCCTGCGAGGATTAGTACGCTTAATGGTGAGAAGGATAGGGTCATGCTCAATGATGTGAAACCTAATACTGTCATGTATTGCAGGCATGTCTATGAATTCTCTGTTTTCCATTCTTGCTGCTTTACCTTCCAATAGCTGAAAACCTGATATGAACAAAGCAAGATAGGTAACTTTAAAAAAAAAAATCCATCACTGCAGAAAACTACGGTAGGTCAGAGTGCTTAAAAGCATTGAAATTTAACTTCATACAGAATCAACCTTAATGTTGCGTTTCTGAGTTTTTTCTACGACAATAAAGAAAAGAAAGTGAACGATTTAAAATCGTTAACAAGAAACTTGAAGATTTGAAAAGATCTCTTGTATATTTTTCCAAAAAATTTCTCCTCACTTTGGGAAAGAAACAGAGAAAAGAGAAAATCACCAATCTTCCATTTTTTTTCTTAAACTTTGGAACACAAACAAACTTTGAATTGTATGATCTGGAGTAGGGCTTTTATTCGGTCCGTGCGAGCCGAGTTTCGAGCCGAATTTTATTTAGTCGAGCCAAGCCGGCTCGTTTAAGAAAACGAGCTTATTTAGCTAAACGAGCCGATTTTATTTTGCCCGAACTCGACTCGTTTATTTTCACGAGTCGAGTCGAGCTAGCTCATTTAGCTAAACGAGCCGATTTTAATGAGTCGGGCGAGCCAGCTCATTTAATTTAACACAAAATCGAGCCTAAAACGCTACTCGAATCCGACTCGTTAATTTTCACGAGCCGAGTCGAGCCAGCTCGTTTAACAAAACGAGTCAAAACCTCTGCCCGGACTCGAGCTCGTTTTAAACGAGCCGAGCCGAGCCGAACCCATCAAAGTTCGAGCCGGGCGAGCTCGCGAGCTGCCCGGATCGAATTACAGCACTAATCTGGAGTATCAACTCTCTGACATAGAGTCCATGAAAGTGTTGTACTCATGACAGTAGCAAAGCAACAACGAATAAGATTTAAAATAACTGTGTGCGCCTGGATTCGACTATTTAATTTTTGGGTCAGTTCATGTAAAATTGAAAACAGAACCCTAAGAATGAGAATTATGCCTGAAACAAAAGTAAAAACAGAGCATATGTATTACAAGGTAAAAAACATGCACATCAAACCCTATGATGTATAAAATTCGACGATTGAAACACAGAAATCTACGTGTGTTTGACGGTCTCTACCTTAAGAGCTGCCGCGAGGAACTTTTTCTTTGATAACAGCTGCTGTGAGGAACTTGATACAAGAGAAATTGAGGTTCATGTTAGGTCTCTATAAATATGTACATATGGCAATAAAATTAGGTATTGTCCGAAAAAATTTCAATACAGAAAAATTCGCAACGGAAAACAAATGCAATTGGTAAGTTTCCGATTTGTAGTTAGGAGCATAATTGGTATGTCTTAATTGATTAAAATAAGAAACTATTTTATGGGAAACAGTGGTATTTATAATTTTTTTAATACATATATATATATAGGCATTTGATCAAATACAAACCAATCTTAAAATAAAAACTAAAAACTACTATTAAAACTCTTCTAATTACTAAAGGCACTCAACTAAAACACACCCACACACACTTGCCATTAATAAAACACAGCACAACAACTGCCCCATCCATCCAGATCTTCCCCGACCAACTCTCACCCCACCCCCACCCACCCACCCACCCGTGATCGAGCTTCTCTGCCCACAACCTCCCGTCCAATCTCCCGCCACCGCTGATATAATATATTCTTGACAATGTCGTCAAGAAATAAAGGAGGAAGATGAGCTTACTCTACATATACACACAGTATATATACGTTTGTCCGTATGTGTTTAAGTGTGTTTATTGATCCCAGATTTATTTGTTCTAGTGATTTCATTTGGTACTTAATATGCAAATATATCGAAAAGAGCGCTTTTAAGTGATGGTTGTGTGTCGGTGGTGGTGGTTAGGCGGTGAAATTGGTGGCAGAAGTGACGAGATCTCTCTCAATCTCGTGAACGACTAGGCTCTGTCATGGATTATAATGTTGTTAAAATTTTGATATTCTTGGTGATATATTTACAGAAATCGATGATTTTTGCTGTACAAATTAGTGATTTTTGCTTCTGAAATTAGTGATTTTCGATTCATAAATTAGTGATATGCACTTCAGAAATTAGTGATATGCACTTCAGAAATTAGTGATTTTATTCAAAACACGTAGTAATTACTCATAACTCCATGGAAAAACTTTTGATTAGCAGATTTTGAGATCGAAGAAGACGATCAACGAAAGAGAGAGATGGTTTGGCTGCGTGTGCTAATTATTTTGTATGTATTCCGCGTGTATATCTAAGCAGCGTGTATATCTGAGCAGAGTGTTTATAAACTGGACATGTCGAATCTATTGGGTTGGGCATTTGATTGGGTTGGGCTGTGGTTTTTAGTTTGTAGAATAAGAGAGTTTGTAGTAGAATAAGACCCTATATATATATATATATAGGCAAATGCTCAAATACAAACTCCTTAGTGTACAAACGTACAAACAATCACTAAATGACTTGAAAAGAATCACTAAATGATTGAACCGAATCACTAAATCTACCAAGGGGGTCTGATGGAGAGATAAGGGGAGGGGAGCACTTATGGGGCGGCATAGCCGAGTGGTGGTGCAGCGCGGCCGACGGCAGTCGCGATGCCGGTGCGAGGGCAGTGCTAGAAACACGATTGAGGGAGAGACACACGATTGAGGGAGATGAGAAAAGAAGTGGTGAATGTGTGTGTTTGTGTGTGTATAGCACTAATCGGTGAGCGAACAACCACAGAGAGAGAGCCACTGGTAGTGGTGGTGGTGGTGGTTGGTGGTGGTGGTGGTGGGTAAGAGAGAGAGAGAGAGGTGTTGGGCAGTGGTGGTTGGTGGTGGATGGTGGAGAGAGAGAGAGGCGCTGGGCAGTCGTGGTGGGTGGTGGTGGTGGGTGGGGTGGTCGTGCGTGGTGGTGGTGATTGGAGGTGATTGTGGTGGCGGTGGTGATGGATGTATGTATGTATTTGTTAAATTAAAATCTGCTAATCACTAAATATTATTGTCATAATCACTGGTTTGTACGTTTGTACAGTAAGGAGTTTGTACTGGAGCAAGACCCTATATATATATATATATATATATATATATATATATACTCGTCCTCCTATCTACTTATATATATATATAATAGCTCGTTAGTGTCAAGCCTCCCTCCTGAGCAAATAAATTACCCAGCTCCGAACCCGAGCCTAATTCCGAACCTAACTCTTTCTCATATATATAAAAAAAATGTTATTATAAGACTCGAACTCAAGGCATCTCCAATTCAAGTACACCACTCAAACCATTTGAGCTACACAAACATTTAGTCTTTTATTGAAATGCATCAAACACATACATTAAGACAGTTGCATTTATATTCTCTTCATCAATAGCCTATTTATTTGAGATTAAGTTATTATTTCACTTAAGTCTCATATATTGTTCAATTTCAAAAAAAAAAAGTCTCATATATTGTTTACATGATAGATTAATATCTATAAGTTAATTATTTACGTAGATAAATTTAAAATTGAATAAGAATCTAAATAATCGGGTTCGAACCATGATTTAGATTTCTAAAAATAGAGATAATTTATATTCGAATAGAAATGAACAAATTTAAATCTAATTTAATAATCTAAATGAGTACCAATACAATATTATAGAAATTTTAAGTCTTGAATGTGAGGAATAAACACAAAAATTAAGATTTCGGTGAGCAACTTTGAAAGGAAAAATGGATACACTTTCAACATGGACTATGCCATATTAATTTTTTTTTATTATAATAAGTGATTTATAAAGAGATTACAATATTTTGGAGAACACGAAATAAGATAACCGAAAAAATATTCTTATTTATGAATTCAGAATTAGACATGTAAATAAATATTTTTAAAAAAAATTGTAGATATAAGAATAGTGACAAAGACATCAAATTTAGTGTTAGAAAATATATCTAAATAATGTAATTTTTGATGATATATGAATTTGAAATATTCTAACTTGCGATATAAGGTGAATTTAGAGAAATTCTATATTGTTAATTAAAAATCAACCAAATAATAATAAAAAACGTTTATGAGACCTACTAAAAAGAATTGAGTTAGAAATTTTACTTGGTTAAAATAAAATAACACAGAGAAATAAGTTATATATGTTAATTAAGGTCTTAAAATTGTAATATTAATATGCCATCAATCAATATATAACATACCAAGTAAATAAAATGATTCATACTACAATTAAATTAATTGATCATTTACAAGTTAAACTGAAAAATATAATTAATTCTGAACCAAAATATAATTAATTCTGAACCGGATAATCCAACGCGATATGATGAAAACTAATATCTGACTAAATGGGACTAGATCAAGAATAGTTTTTCCATCATCTAGAATATTGAATACCTGATTTGATCTTTAACAACTGAACATGATATACTACGTTGCTCACTCTTAAGAAAATACGAGCATCAAAATATATATTTAAAAATATGAGTTTGCACAAAGCTAAAAATGTAATCACATGACTAATTAAACTAAATACTCTCTTTTTGCTATTTAAAATTCCAGAAAATCATTTTGAGATCTGGTTTACAACAATTACATGAAAAATCATTACAAGACTCAATCAACAAACTCAAAAAAACTAACGATGTAAATTAAAATTTTACAACGAGACAATATTATAACATACTGTATCAAAATAATAATTATCTAATATTTTAAATTAACAATAAAAAATTAAGACATTGAAATACTATATAATTGATATGAAAATTAAAAGGGTAAGACACATCAAAGGCGTCAGAATTTTTATGGGTACAATTATAAGGTTAGTAGTTCAATTGATACTTTTATAATAAAATAAGGTACCGGTCTTTTTACCTCCAACATATGCTTCAATTTTTATTTATACAAAATGTGTGCAACATATGCTAAAAAAAATGTGTTAATGATCTGCCCCATCATGTATCACTTAACTATTACACAAACGTACGTTCAAAAAAGAAGAAATACATGTAAAACAACGCGAAAATCTAAAAATTTCAGTATTAATTTTAAATATAATTTTGAACATGTTGATAATATGGTAATAGCTTCTTTATACTAATGATTTGAATATAGAAAAATCAGGTCAAATGTAATTTTTGATCCATATATTTTTTTTTTTAAATGTAGTGCTTATTACTATTAATACTATTAGGTTGCAAACATTACGTTTTATATATATTTACATATTTTTTCAAAAAATAAAACACAATAATTATGCTCGAAATAATATGATAACAGTTGACACATAAATATTATTTAAAATACAACGGAAACTAGAGGCCCGTGCCTCGCACGGGCTTTTATGCTAGTTTATTTATAAATAAATGGTTAGACATAAAAATTAATAAGAAAATATAAGGTAGTACCGGGAAAAAGAAAAGACGGTGACTAAAATTTAACATATAAAATGGATATAACTAATTTTTGTATTATAAAAGAGTTTAGTGTTTTAAATTTTGAAATTTAAAAAATTGAAGATGGCATAAAAATAAAGACAAAAAGAAATGGCTAGACAATTATACGAAATGGGCACGTTATCTTTATTAAATGAAGTTTAGGCCAGTGGCAGGACGTCTTAGCTCCTTTTTTTTTTTACTGAACAATAAGATTTTATTAAAAATAAAATAATGGACAAATCCCTAAACGGACAAATTTTGAAACAAAAAACGAGCTGAGCTAATAGCCTCTTTCTTTTCAGATTGCTAAATATATAGAGTACAAATATTCCTTGATAATTAAAATGATTAGAAAGGTTTCTCGAAAAATTCAGTCAACACCAACATCCCTAAAAATAGTAGAATCACAACTGACTTGCGCACATAAAATATCGATAACAGACTGCGGTTCATACTCATCCGTTAAACCCACTGAGGTTGGATGTAGATATGGCTATGTATTGAACAATCCTTGTATAGAAGGATGATTCTGTTACACATTAACTATGACACAAATATGCTGCATATTTGTGTCATAGTTAATGTGTAACAGAATCATCCTTCTATACGAGATGAGCTATCGCGATTATCACCACCATTCTAGATTTGAAGCGGTTTGTCTATATTTCCCAATACACCGCAGATATCATGCTTAACGGCTAACGCAACATAACAACAAATCAAAACATACTAAAACATACATCCAAAAATTTAGGACAATCAACAACCCAAAAGGATGGATTCGGCAACGAGATCACTCCCAACAATAATTAGATCTCGATTTTATTAAAAAATTAATAAATTTAAATTAATGATTCGGAAATGAAGAAAATTTGATGAGAGAATGGTTGGGACGGATATAAGTTGATGGAAAGATAGCACGGTGACGGATGAAATGGTCATAGGACGCCTTAACTTAAATCAGAAATTAGAAGAATAGTTTTAAACGACCTTTGTATCCTGCAGGTCCCCGTCATGTAATTACTTCCCGCGTTCCTCCGATCAGAGTATTACATAAAGATTTATTAAAGAAAAGTATCTGCTCTCCGTTCCTTTTTAGTTGTCACTCTTAATTTAATTTTATGCTGGATAAATTGACTAAAGTTTGACTGAAATTTATTAATATTTTTTCAATTGAAAAAGGAAAAAAAATATATATCATCGGAAATAACTTTTAATCTATATTAAAATGTAATTTTCATTTTTTTAAAATAATAAAAAAATGACTTATAATTTATGATCAAATGTTAATTAATTTGAACAATAAAAATAGAAATGTGAAAATTAAAAAGAGAGAAAGCGAGTAACACGTAGTCCGACAAATCCGATGATCACCAGCACCGACCCGACCTTTGCATTGTCATTGATGGACAAGATTTTCGTCGGCATAAGCCGTAACACCTGTGCTTTAGAATTCCGTAATCAACGCCAGCAGATTACAGATTTACAGTACATATTTTTGTAAAACTGACGTCCATCTCACATGCATATTATACTCCCGCGTTCTTGACTTCTTGTCACATACAATGACTTTCCTTGAGAAAAGATTAAAGATGTCAACATATACATTTTTTCCAACTAAGAGAAAAGTTGTACTATTGTTAATATTTTACATAACAAAACCCTTTTCTTATGACATAAAATACATTAATTAATTTTATTTTTTAAATACGGCCTAATTTTATGAGTCTTTTTCCCCGGTGCAAATTATATTAATTTAACTCTTTTTTAGAGCCTAACCTAACTTTTGGGACACGGATGTTTTTACTTTAATTATTATGTATAGCTTATAGCCCGTGCAAGGCACGGGAGTTTTTTAATTATTTATAATTTTTTTAAATATATTGTAAGTGGTGTAAAAGAATTTAATTTATAAATAATAAATTAAAATTTTTAATTAAATAAAATTTGAAATTATGATTTATTTGTAAGTCAGAACTATTGTAAAAATATATAAGTTCTACTTTTCAGACTTGTTTCTATAAAAAAAACAATGGTTACACATGTTAGATCATCCGACAGTGGCGATGCTGTATAAAATACACCGCCACAGTCATTAATGGCTTCAAATAAACTATTGTAATCAAGCCATTCTTTTTCTCTTATGTATCATGCCAAAGTATTAAATTTTTTTAATCAAATTTTAATATATATTGAGTAGAATATGTGACGTCAACTTCCATTAGATTATATTTATAAATGTATTTTATATTAGAATTATTACAATATAATTTAAATTTGGCTTACTAATTTTATAATATATTAGATAAAAATAATTTTGTGATAGTGCGATTTATATGGTTCTACAATTAAAACTGGTGAAAAATATTTATTTTGGATTAAAATATCCGGCTTATTAATTTTAAAATATATTAGATAAAAATAATTTTGTGACGGTGCGATTTATATGATTCTACAATTAAAGCTGGTAGAAAATATTTATTTTGGATTAAAAAAATCATAAACATGTGAAAGACATAATTTGTTTTGGATTCAGAAAAGGAATTATAAACATGCAAGTAGATATCAGTTGCCTTATAGAATTAGAAGTTAATTTTGTTTTAATCTAACGGTACTTATTTGTTCAATATACGATCCAACGGATGATAAGCTTTTGGAGCTGGTAGGAAATATTTATTTTAAATTAAAAAAAATTATAAACATGTGAAAGACAGATTTTGTTTTGAATTCAGAAAAGAAATTATAAATATGCAAATAGATATCAGTTGCCTTATAGAATTAGAAGTTAATCTTGTTCTGATCTAACGGTATTTATTTGTTCAATATACGATCTAACGGATGATAAGCTTTTGTACCATGTGACCATGCGACCAAATTATCTCCCTTACGCTTATTATATATAAGTATATAATTCGACTTTATTTAAATATAATTTAATTTCATATGACTCATGTATTATATAAATTAATATTATATTGTTAGTTAAGCTTATAATCAAAATTGCTTTTTTATAAAATCAATATCTAACTATTCGTATTTAGATATTTGTCAAAAAAATATCTAACTACCCGTATGGCAACGCCTAATTAATTCATTTTTAGATATTTGAATTATAGGAAATTAACAACATGCAAACATCATAGACATATATTAAAATTCACCGACTCAGTTAGTACTCTAGTACAGACTGATAATTAAATATATTCTAACATATACTACTAGAAACATATACTAACTTGCATCATCCAACCAGTGATATAACATCATCATTTGACAGTACGTTAGTCATCTTGACTCTTGTTATCATCTTCCGCCCCTCCACTCCTCACCACCGTCACCAACACCCACCTAATCAGTCCTCACCACCACCGCCATCATCACCGTCGTCATCGTCATCATCACCATCACTGTCATCATCTCCATCATCATCGTCATCGTCTTCATCGGTGTTGATGATCAAATTGCCATTCTCTAATCTGTAATGCATGTAAGAATGTGAATGTATCTGGTCATAATTATCATCAAACTCAAAACCGTCTTCAAGGAAGGCGATATGTTGGTGCGGTGGCTGTGTTCGAAGTGCAGCAAGATCTATCATCTCATTTCCATGAGTATGATAATAATGAAAATGAGCATAATAATGGTGATGACAAAACTGTAGAGAATAATTCATTTCATCTTCATTGTTTTGGCCATTATCCGCATTTTGGTTATTTCCTTGAGGGTGAACATTGAAGTGATTAAAGAGAAACATATTTCCTGGAGGTATATCAGCTAAATTTGTTTGTAAGAGAAGTTGTCTATGCTCATGTATAATTTGAAGTGGTAGTTGCACTATACCAATAAGTTGTATATGAATATTGTAGTGATAGTGGTAATGGTGATGCACGGGAGGAGAATAACTAGGAGGAGCATTATGATTTTGATAGGGATGCATAATAGAGGAAGCAGGAAGATAGATGAGGATGAAGCAGGAAGATAGATGAAATGAACTGAAGCATGTTGCCAATACTATATATAGATGGATATAAAAATTTTGATTGGTGGGTAGGTATTTTCAAACTTTTAGTATTTTATTTATTGTTTTAGTTAATAATAATATTATATTTTATTAAATGGCTAATATTATAAACATGTATAAGCCAATAAATTAAAAATAAATATTAATAGTTTTAAACAAAATTTTATTATGACACATGCAAATTCATATTAACATATTCTTAAAAAACTATATATTAAAATATAAGTAATAATATAAAAAATCAAAATCAACCCATATATATGCATGGACAACAAAATTACTGTTATTTTCAAAATATTTCTGATTATTTTATAGCTATATTATAAACAAATACTATATCATACATTTTATTAATTTAAAGAAATTGTTGTTCTAGAAGCTCTAGATCTCGAGCAATAATAATTGATATTATAAATTCGAGGTAAAACTCCACGCTCCCCCAACAAGAGTTTACCAGCACAGAAAACCAAAATTTGATTTGCATGAAAATGGTATAGACCCTCAACGAGCCAAACAGGCCGAAGCAAATTTTTTGCATGAAAATGCATGCGGACCTGCGGAGTGCGTACATGGCCACATGGTACATCAGTACCTAACAATGATCCATACAATAATAATGACCGTGATCCATACAATAATAATGACCGGGGTTCATGAAAAATTAAATGAAACTGAAAATTTCGGTTAATCGGATTGATTTCGAGTCGATTTCGGATGAAGCTAAAATCATTTAAAATTAAATGAAACAGAAAATTGAAGTTATTAGAAACGAAATTCTAATTTCAGATCATTCGGGTCCATTTCATGTCAAACGGGTGATTTTCGAATCACTTTTCTGATTTTGTCTCAGTAAGTCGGATTGCGGATTCGGATCGGGTTCGAGTTGGGTTCAGGTCATGTCTGATATGACCAAGACTCAAATATCTTATTTTATTTTGTTCTTCGCTCGAGTATGCATGTGTCATGTGTGTGATGGTATTACCGGGTCGCCCTTCTATTATTACTTGATTTCTGATTTATATCAGCTTTAGCCTATATATACATAAAAAATTTTGATACAATCACGATGACTCCCTTCCACAATATATTTTCTTACGATGACTCCTTTTAGGAAGGAGGAAGTATTTCTTAAACATCTTCAAGTATGTGTTTAAGTAATGTAAGAAAATTGAATACAAATGAGTAGGTATGAATATATTTCAAACATGTACCTCGTAACATCTTTATAAATTAGTGGTATTCTTTTAATTTATATAAAATTTTAATCCTATTTAAATGTTAAGTCATTAATATACCGATATTTTACTATAGCTAGAAAATCTCCACTGTGTTGTCTAAATTGGACCTGAAAAGAAATTCTGTAAAATTTGTTGAATCTGAAATATATTGTACTTCGATGGACGAAGATGGGCTAGTTATAATGGTTGATTATCTTTTTAAAATAATATAAATATAATTATTAATAATAAGATAAATTATTTAATATGATAATGGTTGGTATGTTATTTCACACTCCTATATATTCCATAAATATAAACAGCATCAAGAATTATAACTATAAACAAAAATTTCGTATCGCTACAATAATTTACACATATTATTTATAAATTTTATTATTGATATCGTAGCGTAAATTTTTAGTCAGGAAAAGGAATAGGTTGAAGATGATCTTCATTCTTCCTCCTAATTTCTCATGGAGCTCTAGCCTCTACGAACTAGATTAAAAGATTTAATAGTAATGAATAAACGACAAAACAATGTTACAAATTTTTTTTGCATAGTAATTCCACACTCCATCAGCAACAAAGTTTAACTGCACAGAAAATGAGAATATGTTTTGAATGAAAATGGGTATAGATTTTTAACGAGCCAAGAAAAACTTTTTTACATAAATATGAGCAGATTTCTGACAAAAAAATTTTGCATTGAAAGGAACACGAACTCTCAAGAAATTTTTTCAAAAAAATTGGACAAACTGGCATGGGATTGCATTGGAACGGGGTGTTCATCTCTTTAAAATATGATGACCTTCGCAGTAACTGCTGATGACCCGTACAACCATAAAGATGGGGTTTACAAAAGTTAAAATATGGGTGACCTGCATATAAAGTACCGGTGAAATATAGATCGTTTGAATTTTCTGCACGTATTTTTAAGTTTTTTGACCGCATATTTAAAATTATTATTTTTGAAATTTTCTTTTTTTCAATAATAATATCAATCATATATTTTTATTCAAAAAAAAAATTTTAAAAATAATAATTTTTAGCATGTTGTCAAAAGACTTAAAAATGCGTGAAAAAAAGTCAAGCGACTTATATTTCAAAACAAAGGGAGTAGTATTAAAAAAATCAAATGGACAAAATCGACATATACTAATTATTTAAAATGTGTTCATCTTTTTTTATTAAATAAAATTGAGTTAAATATATTCTCAACAGAAATAATCTCTGTAATCTCTTTTTCGATATAAACTAACAAGTAATCCTGAAAAATTCATTTCCATTTGACTTCAAACACTTAATTATTTCACAATTTTAATAGCAAAAAAAACTCGCTCAAATGTTGCGGTAGATGTATGAATAATCAAGATAAGTCGTAATAGTTTATAAAGCAAGTCTAATAGGTTACCTATCTCATTTTTTATTAATAATATAAAATAATGAGTTCTATTAAATTCTAGTGATTTAGAGAATGTATTTTTAGTGTCAACTCCAATAACGATCCTTATTTTTTTTTTCCTATTATTATTTTAATAATAAATTTGAGGGAAAGAAGGTAGAAAAGAATGGGAAAGTTAAAGAAAGAAGGAGAAAGATAAATTTTATTATTCAAGAATAATGAATAGGTAATGACTAAAGGTTACCTAAAAATACGTAATGGCTAGGAAATTTGAGAATGCGCTAGTGATTCAGGTAGTATTCACTAGAATGGTGTTGGAGTGATATTTTTTGATACAATACCAAAATGTTAATTTAGGAGCATATTTAGATAAATTATTGGAATTACTCTAATGTGATAGTGAATACATGTTAACTTTTCCACTAATTATCAATTATCAATTCATGACATAAATCACCAACAATTGGATTGATTCTTCAAATTTGGATGAACATGAACATCTCACCCATATATAACGTTATTTTTTAGAAAAGCAAAGATATCATTGATAGGGAAAAGGTTACATCAAAGAGCCTAGAGGGACAAAGTCTGAACCCAGGCAATCAAATGACCATACAAAAGACAGCAGATAAACTAGAGAATCTATAGTTCACATTTTAGATGATCTTTTCATCATCCAAAATTCTAAAGTTTTGTCTAACCCATAATGTTGTCTTCACACTTTATTTTCTTTTTTAACAACAAATTTCAAAATTTTATGTTAAAATTTTGGGATTATTGCAAAGTTGACAAAACCAGAGCTTCTTTTGGTCGCCCTAGTTCCTTCCCTAGGGGATGCACCCATGCCCATCAAGCCGAGTCATGTATCCAGTTCGATTCTGTAGTGTGTTGATCTGTTACCAAAAGGAGTAGTAGAAAAAATTGTAGGAAAGAGTATGCGGGGATGTGAATATTTTATAATTAATTAAATGAGAAATGTGTCAGTCATTATCTATTCTCGATGAACGAAAAGTGAATTCTTAATGTTTTATTTATGATTAGGACTCTGCTCAAGTGGAATTTTTTAATATATTACTCCAAATTATAATATAATATATCATATAGTTAATCTACTAAAAATACTCTAAGCCGTGTTTTTTGTTGTTTCGATTAGGAGTAAGTAAAATCAAGTCCGGACTGAAACTCTGAACCATGGAACTTTGGCCTGGTTCAGTCCTATCTTTAAAAAAAAATCTTTTATATAATCCGGACTGTATAACTCGAAACAGAAATCGGTATGATTCAATTTTTAGAAAATATATCTGTCTGGACTAAATAGAACGAATAATATATATCATATATTTATTATATCATATATATCTATCTAATTGTAAATTTAATATATATATCTTGATGATGTGATGGTGCTTAAGGGGTCGTTTGGTTCACGTCTCTGGTATCAAATATGGGTTTCGTTCATTTCAAATCCATACTTGATGTTTGGTTAGATTTTCCTTACCTTCGAACTCATACCTCAAACGTACAAGATATGAGATTTTCATAACCAATAGAAGAGGTAGGTATGAAACATAAGTTTGAGAAATCAACTTTGTTTGTTTTATTTTTATTTTTATGTATGTCATTAAATTCAAAATAATATTACCAGATGAAGTTGATGCTCAAAGATATATAAAAAATTATTTTAAGAATATTTTTAAATTAATTATAATTAATCACTTAAAATACTTAAATTAGATATGCTCATTTCAGCACTTAACCAAACACATGATATTAAAAATGCTACCTCGACCCCATACCACCTCAACCCGATTCCTCATTCCAATCCCATACTCTTCCTCCAGCCAAACGACCCCTAATTGGTTTTTGTTGGACAAGTCATGATTTTTAGCATTTTCCAAATATAATCTTTTGTTTGAAAAACAATTGGCTCTTTTAGACTGCAATCAGATTGAATAACTTCGGTTGATCAAGTTCTGTCCATAATACAACTTTGGTTCGGAAAAAAAAAAAATTTGTTTTTCGGTCAATTTGTTTAAGTCCAGTTTTGTACAAAACCGACAGAATGATGGCCCTATGGCGATAACTCTGAGGCGTGCTATATGTTTAGCATGTTATTTGCATATGTATAGTTACGTTTAAACTAAATTAAATAGTTTGTATATCATTTTCTTAAAAACAATCTCATACATAGCGGGTCATATTATACTGGGGTCATTTGGCAAATCTGAATGAGTTAGATCTGATTGATTAAAATATATGAATAATCTGAATCAATAAAATATCTGAATGTTGAATAATAAATATTGTTTGGTTTATAAATTATAATAAGTGTCTGAATGACGTTTTTTCTTAATTTAAATAGGTAAATATTTTTGAGTTTATATATGAATGTCCTTTAACTATTATTGTTGTGTTATTAAATAGATACGATAATTACTATATAAGTTTTAAAACAAAAATTATAAAAACACTTTTTCAAATAATTAAATAAATAATAATGAAAGAATAATTTAAAGGGCTTCATGCAAATTTTTACATGTTAAATAACTAATTTATAGATTATTAAATACTTTTCTGCATACCAGTACATACGACTACAAAAGCAAGTGGCTTTAGGTTATTTTATAGAACAACATTTAACAGCTGAACGGGTAATATAAGATTTTAAGAAGGAATCGGTCAGCTGTATATTATTGTTTCAGCTCAACAGTAATAAATTATCAAATGAGATGAACCACCTGATTTGGTCAATTAAGTTGATTAAGCAATCATTCAGACCCAAACAAATGGGACCTTAGTACCTTTAGCTTAATAATTTTTATAACCATTAATCTTATTTCTAAGCTTGAGCGTAATTATTCGAAACCGATCCAAACCAGCCAATCTAAACAGTCCAAACCGAATATTTCGGTTTTTTAATGGTTTTGTTTGACTTTGGTTTTGGTAATTAGAAAACCGAAAATTTTCGATATGGTTTCGGTTTTCACTTTCAAACTGACCGAAATATCAAGCCCGAACCTGTAGCATATATATTATATAATTAATATATTTATAATTTAATTTAGGTATTTTAGTGTTCAAATGTTGATCAATATTTTAATGTTTCTTAGTTTAGAAATTATTTCCCCCCTTTTCTCTATCCTTATTTTATTTACTCTTCGTTAATAATCAATCTTTCTTCTTTCTCTCATTTGAATAAAATAATTTGTTTAGTTTTTAAAATAAAATGAATTTCTTATTTCATAACAAGTAGCACCTAACATTATTTTAATTGAAGAGTTATACAAATTTCGTCTTTATCTTTTATTAAGTGTTTTGTTAAGTGGTGGCAAAAATGGTAGCACCTAAAATTGTTCATTTTAATTTAATAAAAAATGTATAATTTTTTTAATACTTTTGTATTATACCGAAACCAAACCAAACTAATCTATTAAGAATCGGTTCAGTTTGGACTGGTTTTTATAAGAATCAGCTTAGGTACGATTTGTAAATTTTCGAAACCGAAAATTTGGGTTGGTTCGGTTTGGACCTCCATAATCGTCCAAACCGAACTGTGCTCAGCCCTACTTATTTCTAGTATTATTTAAAGTTTTGCAGCAAAACTACACATAAAAAAATGTCATATATAAGGTGTTTATCTTGATTTTCATTTCATTTCCATTTAACTAATTTGATTTTATCATATGTTTATATATAGAGCCGGAAAGAACCGTAGAACCACTAAAGTTTTACTACACAACTCTAAATTTTAAATAAATTTTCAGAATCTAAATCTAAATACATGTTTTTTTCTTTATCATTATGTGTGTTTAAAAGTAATTTCATAAAATGATGGATTTTGTGGCATATTTCTTAGTGTATTTTAAATTTTTTGAAACCCCATCAAAATCTATGAGATTTTGAAGTATTGTGCTTAAATCTTAAAAAATCCATATAAATTTTAGGACATTTTATCAAGAATCCGCACAAAATCAAAATCACATATAATCCATTATAATTCATAGATAAACAAATCATTAAAATCTCGATCGAATACTGATAAAAGAATTGACAAATATTTCTCGATCGTAAAGTTTAACTATGTCAAATCTTGGATAAAAGACTTCTCGTACTAATGAGAGGACAAAATTCAGTGAGAGATCGAATACATTCATAAAATTAAACTAAGAAAACTAAATTTGAATGATTCATAAATGTAAATAGAGTCGATTTTAATTATTTAACTCTGAAACCATCAAAATACTACTGCTGAAACGCTAATGCAAAGGTCGCATACCCTTGACAGAAACCAATGTAGCTGGCACCCTGGTTGGAGGAGGGGTTGGGGCAAAAATCAGCTCTTCAGAACCAGTTTTGCAAACACGATAACCTTTTACACCGTTTGTATAGAAGTCATCAGTATAAAATAAGAAATCCTCCTCATCCATTCGATGTATCTGAGGAATTTGCTTCTTCACACGAGGAATCGCATTATTCAGATTAGGCAAGGGGATTAAAATGGTGTCAGCCCACGTCTGTGTCTGGTAATCTTCCAATATGCATACATTTAGCTTTTCTTCTGAAACAAACGATAATGCTGGCTTGCCTCGCCAAAGCTGTAAATTAATCTCGCTATCCTCAAGACTTAAGCTGTGTGGCGCATTAAGAGTTGTACATGCCTGCTGGACCAGATCTACGCATAGGATCACACCGTTGCCTGACTCGACTTTATGTAAAGCAGGCATCAATAAGATACCTTCTTCCATCACACAACGTTTGCCATCATATTCTTGCAGTCTACTGGCCTCGTCGTATTCTGGAATGTCGAGGGTTCTCCAAGAGAGATTTTCATCAGGACATGGATCAGTACTCTGACCTCCAAGATCAAGAAGTTGAAAATTAACTTTCTGTTCTAATCTGTCAGAGTATAAGGAAACCACATTATATGAGTTTGTAGCCGAATTGAGAAAGACACCCATGACAATGACTCCCTCATGCGGAAGGGGAAGATCAAGTACACGCTTCGTTGTTGGATTACATATTCGATATTTGGTTGCTGGCAACCAATAATCAGCTGACCTGACAGATGATGCGCGACATAGTCCTTCCACTAGCAAGCCTCTACATGAAAAATGAGATAAATACCTGAACTTACTTTTTGTCGTGTGCCTGCGAGGATTAGTACGCTTAATGGTGAGAAGGATAGGGTCATGCTCAATGATGTGAAACCTAAAACTGTTGTGTATTGCAGGCATGTCGATGTCGATGAATTCTCTGTTTTCCATTCTTGCTGCTTTACTTTTCTTTTTTTACCTTCCAAGAGCTGAAAACCTGATATGAATAAAGATAATTAGGTAATGTCAAGAAAAAATCCATATGCATGGTCAGACTGCTTAACACTTAACAGTATTGAAAATCATCCAGAATTAACATATGTTGTGTTCCTGAGTTTTCTTTCATAACAGAAAAGAGAAGATGATAGCGAGTTTGTACTCATAACAGTAACAAAGTAACAACGAATAAGATTTAAAATATTTATATTTGCACAATGCTGTCCAAAATAGTTCATAACCTTATGTGCCTGGATTCGAATAATTAATTTTGTGTCAGTTCATATAGCATTGAAACAAAAGTGAAAACAAAGCATCTTATTACAAGGTAAAAACATGCGCATCAAAGTAATAATGTATAAAATTCGACGATTGAAACACAGAAATCAGCGTGTGTGTTTGAAGATCGCTACCTTTTTAGTTAACTATAAGAGCTGCTGCGAGGAACTTCTTCTTCGATAATAGCTGCTGTGAGGAAATTGAGGTTCGTGTTAGGTCTTTATAAATATGTATATATATGGCAATAAAATTAGGTATTGTCCGAAAAGTTTTCAATAAAAGAAAAATTCTAAAAGGAAAACAAATGCAATTGGTAAGTTTTTCTATTTATAGTTAGGAGCATATTTGGTATGCCTTAATTGATTAAATTAAGAACTTATGTTATGGGGAATTAATATTTACATAATATGTTTTTGGTAACATGTATTTAATATGTGTTTGGCATTCATTATTTGCATAAATAACTATTTTATATAAAATTTATATATTAACATATTTTTTCTAAAATAAGAATTTTTTTTTAATAAAAGGTAAGATCAGATTAACGGATAGTTCGCTTGAGTTTCTCAACAGTCCCTCAGAGCATCCCATATTCCCATGAGCCCAAAAATATCTCCGTGAGAGCATCTTCAATCATAAATACCTCTTTGTTAAAAGCTTGGTTGATATGTCATGAATAAAAATTATAGTCAATCTATTCAAAAATTGACACTCCAGCCACAACCACTCCTTATTTATAATTATAACCAACCTCTTATGGATGAATATATTTAAGAAATCTTTTGATAAATTACACATCATTTGTTAATATGTTAAACTGATATATTCTATTTATAATAATCTAAATATTAATAATATATTATTTTTAAATTATAGCTGACTAATATAGTCAATACCATCGAAGCACAATGTCTTAGAGGTTCAATAAATTTTACATAATGTCTTACGACTATAACCAACGCTTTTGGAGATGCTCTCGGTCCCCTTACAATGTCCATTTTGATTTTGAAGTAACCAAATTTACCAATTTTTGATTAAACATTACAAATTATTTATTCATTATTTTAATAAATTTCAAAATTAAAAACTAAAATTATATTCATATCAACAAAAGTTCCGACCAATATTTGAACAACAGTATTATCTACTCAATAAACATATAAACTGTTATAGCCATAGGAGGAAACTATGAACAACAAAGATCATTTGGACCACGACTATGATAAATCATCCGACAGTCGATGATTTACATGGAAAGATTCTCCCTTTTACAACATTTTGTACAGTTTGATGTCTCTCCACCTCGACTCCATGTAATAACTAATATTTCTCGGAGCAGCATAAACTCCACATTTGAAATACAAGTCACCAGGCCCTTGATCGTGTATATGAAACTTGAATTTACCATCGATGAAAACCTTTAACTTGCCTTTATTAACATCATGGATCAGATTCAGCCTAAACCATTTATCATACAGATTCTTAGCCACTATATCACTACTATAATACCTCATATTTCCCTCGAAAATTCGTAGTAATATAGTTGTATTACCATGAGCTGCACCATGTATTTGAACTATCGTTTGACCTGAGGTTCCGTTTGGGACGAAAGCATGGCCTTCGAATTGCCAGACTCCAGATGAATAGTCAAGCCCCTGCATCAATCGACAACTTGTAAGAGTAGTGCTACATGCACAAAAATACAAAATTCGGTACAAAATGACATGACAATTGAGGTGGGAAGTTTTAATTGGTGTTAGTAATGCATATACGGGGGTTATTCCAATCAAAACTTAACGCATACTCATTTTTTGTGAATGATTTTATATCCAATTTTGTGCATGAAGTATTTTCAAACTTGTAATTACCTAGCTCCATGCACTTCCGCAAAAAATATATGTACTCAGATAATTACAATATGTCTTCAGTTTCTCTCTTCATATTTTTTGGGATGAATCGGCAGAATATAATAGATAAAGGCACTTACAGTTACACGAAGCTCTGTGCGTGGCTGAGTGAGGCTGCCTGGATCATGCGCCTTATCATCAGCATAAACCCAAAATTTATGAGTCCCGTTTACATAACTGTACCGTTGTTCAACTGGTATGTCGTATGGTTTCTGGATTACATAATTAGCTTCGGTTAGTGGCACGTAAGTGAATCCATCAGTCGGATCAGCTCCACACAGGAAATTAGTATCAGACAGTGGTATTAATCCACCAAGTCCTAGAAAAAGAAGAACAATTAGATTATAGCGCAAAGATTTCATTGCTATTCTTCTTACTAATTTTGAAACTACTCGATGTACTTGCTAGGATCGGATACTGGAGTATACTGGCACAGCTTCTATTTATAATATACAGAGAGTTGGACATTGTTGTTTCTTTTTCTAAACTTTAGCTGAAGGACTTCTATGTATATTTGTAATTTATCATCAACAGTTGGTAAGATTCTTTTGCCAATGATAAATAGCGCGAAGCACAGAAACAAAATAGAAGTATACTGCAATTCATTTTTCCATAATAAGCATACGATATGTGATGTATAATTCAGTCAAGGAGGATGTAACAGACAGAAATTAGGCCGGCCGACCCTGTGAGTGTGACATAACAGTTACTGAAATTTTAACTTCTGGTTTCTCCTTACTAACTTCCATCGATAAAATCAGACTTGCGTTCAATCTAGGAATTAAATTAGTGATAGGAAGTCTAGGATGGCATTTTAAATATTCGACATCAGCTGAATGGAAGAAAAAGAGAGCGTGCAATGGGCTATGTTACAGAGGAGGACCTGAGATTATTATTCAAAACAAGCTGAGTTCAGAGCTAATGCAGCGGAGGCATGTGTTTATTTAAATTTCTGTAATTGACCATTATAAATAAATAGATAAAATACCATTACTTGGGAGTACATAGCAAAGTGTGTTTCTCATGTATGCTGCTTTCCAGATTCCTGTTTCTCTTCGAAACCTCTAAAATAGGGAGAATCAAAGCCAGATTTTACCATGATTCCGTGAGCCAAATAGCAAGTTTTAGTAACCACGTTGAAAACCAAAACAAGCTCTATCCTCCTATGTTACCAAATTTCAATTTTCAACTTTAACGGAATGATCAAATTGATAATCAGTTTGAGTCAAATTTGTAATGAGTGACATACTTGAGTTTTTTGGACGCAGTTAATCACCTACTTGATATTTGACCCGAAAAAAAAGAGCGTGCACCAAGCTATGTTACTGAGGAGGGTCTAAGATCTTATTATTTATAGCAAGTCGAGTTCAGAGCTAATGCAGCAGAGGCATGTGTGTATTTAAATACCTGCAATTGTCCATACCCATAAAAAAAAATAAAAAATCATACATTAGGAGTACATAGCAATGTGTGTTTCTCATGTGTGCTGCTTTCCAGATTCCTGTTTCTCTTTACACTTAGCCAGTGTCCTTACTTTCAACTTTCAAGAATCAAATACTTTAATTATATTCACAACGTTGTTATAGGTCCCATGCTGCACAATGCTACATTCCCTTGTTGGCATGTAAATCATTAATCAATGAATATATCCCTTGATTATATTGTAAGTTTGATACAAAACACATGCATTTGTATGTGCACTCTTGCTGCATATAAGCTGTTTTTATGAATCATAAAAATCCTGACAAGTTAGCTTATGATGGATGCCTCTATGGACAATTGGCAGCAATTCTACGATGCAATCATTAAGAAGGATGCCGCAAAAGTTCTGAAGCTACGAGAACCTTTGGTGGCTGAAGGTCCACTTCACGTAGTAACCATACACGACGACACAATTCTCCATTTGGCCTTATATTCCATGCAGCTGGAATTAGTTCTGAGTTTGATCGACACTCTGGCTCCCGAGCACATTGCTTTAATGGTCCGCCAGAATTCAGGCGGAAACACCATTCTCCATGAGGCGGCCACATATGACAAGTTATTTCCTGCTGCAGAAATAATGCTGCGATTGCAACCAGAGTTGTTAACCATAAGGAACAACAACAAGGAGAATCCACTCTTTCGTGCAGCACGTTATGGACAGATGAAGATGTTCAAATTTCTCAATGAATGTTTGGTGCGGACCTTAGATAACGTGGAACTAGAGAGGGCTCATAGGAAGTTTGATGGCAGTACTATACTTCATGCAGCCATTGCTGCCGAGCATTTTGGTATGTAATTCTCCAGCCATGTGCTAACTCTTTTTTTTTAAAAAAAATGGCTAGTTGTAAAAACAGAAAGTTTTAGGGGGGTGTTGAATATCAGGCATTAGTTTTATTGAATTTTCTAGTCTGTGCCCACGAGCACAGAATAACAACCACTTTTTAGTTTGGTGTCGGATTTCTATTGGCTCCAGTGTCATTAATAATGATGGCCCCCATGCATGCACAAATATCTCCACCAATAAAAATCATCCACCTAAGTAAATATAGTTGTTAGTGGTTTATTTATTATCGCACTGATATCAGCCTGGAACTATTGAAACAGATTTGGCAATTTGGATTGCGGAAAAGTATGAGTATCTATTTGACAAAATAGACAGTGATGGACTGACGGCTCTTCAACTTCTTGCCTGCAATCCAGCTGCGTTCCAGTTCCGTGGTAGAGGATGTCTGATGAAAATTATTGACTCCAGTAAGTTTTATTTAGATGCTTTTGTTTCGTTGCAAATGGTTAATGCACAGCAGAAACTCACTCAATTACACAAATTTGGTGGTTTCAGGAATTATAAACAGTGGTGCTGCTGATGATGATCGCAGTTATTTGCATGAAGGTAATTTAATTTAATATATATACTATATAATTGTAGCAAGTAGTTAAGTTTCATTACTAGTTAACTCTACTTGGCTGATGACCTGCTGTATTTTGTCGCAAAGTTGCATCACCTTTCAGTGTGCCCTGGTGGGACGAAATGGTTAGGAAAAGAAAAACATACCATGCAGTTGTAGAGCTTGCGAATATCTTAATACCAAAAGATACTTCTTGGACAATTACAAAATCTGTAGTTGACCAAAGAGAAACCGAGAATGCTGATGAGAATGAGACCAAGAGCAGAGAGAAAACAGAGAAGGAGAAGGCTCTTGAGAAGAAGAGAGCTGAGAAACAGCAAACTCCTTTGCTTTTGGCAACCCAAACAGGGTGCTTTGAAATTGTTAAGAGAATCCTGGAGGTTCATCCTCAGGCAGTTGAGCATATTGATGAAGATGGGAGATGTATTTTGCACATAGCCATCAAGTATAGACAAATGGCGGTATTTGAGATGGTGCATCAGATGGATGTTCCGATGAGAAGGTTGATCAGAAAATGTGATGTAAAAGGGAACTCTATTCTGCATATGGTTGGGAAGAAGATAGTTAATGAAGATGTGCAGCAAACTGAAAAGCGCAGCCCTTCTTTCCAATTGCAAGACGACCTGTTATTGTTTGAGGTAAATTCATCAAGACTTATTGCAAATACTCTGTACGTTTAAGAGCCTAATTGTTTCTCATTTCTTGAAGACAATAAGCAAAGTCATCAGGCCGCACTTCCACAAGCACACGAATAAAGATGGAGAAACAGCAGAGGAGCTATTTGCTCTGAACAAAGAACCATTACGTGAAAAATCCCAAGAATGGCTAAAGAGAACAGCAGAAAACTGCTCCATTGTCGCTGTACTCATTGCCACCGTGGCCTTTGCAGCTGCTTACACCATACCAGGAGGCTCAAAGGAAGAAGACGGATCTCCAGTTCTTCTCAACCAACCATTCTTCGTGTTATTCACCATCACCGACGTTCTGTCCCTCACATTCTGCTTAACATCTGTTGTCATATTCCTGTCAATCCTAACTTCATCCTTCCGACTAAACGACTTCAAACGGTCTCTTCCTCAACAGCTAATGCTCGGAATAACATGCCTAATCCTATCCGTGTCAATGATGATGCTAGCATTTGCAGCTACGGTCATTCTTATGATACGAAACAACCAACAATGGACCAGAATTGCGTTATACTTGGTTGCATTTCTCCCAGTCACTGTCTTTGCAGTCATATACTTGCCTCTCTACTTATCTTTGATGGGAACATGTACGTACACTATCAAGAAATGGTGGTCCTATGTTCCGCGGATCAAATGTAAAAATTGTGGCAAGTCTTTAGATGGCACTAATGAACACCCCTCTGCAGCAGAAACTTCAGCTTCTCGGGCTCTAGCTCCTGAGTTTTTGCAGGTGATGTCAGTTCAGCAATAAGTTTCAAGAATCTAGTGTCTACTTAAATCTTTCTCTGTATATCTGAGTGCCCGTTAACGTTACTTAAGTGCCTTAAATTTGTATTTCGCAATTGTGTTGTAATAAAACCACTTCCACTGCTGAGTTAGAGGTGTTTTCGAGTCTGGAATATCATTATTCTAGAAGTCCTGATTAATCACTTATTAATCTCTTTTTTGTAAAATCAAAAAGGAAATGGAAGGAAGTAAGGTGGGGAGAGGTAGTGAATAAAAATTTGACCCAGATCAGAGGCCTCGTTACTAGTTTTCGATCGATCTTAGGGCCTGTTTGGCTGAGAGAAGCAGAAGCACTTTTAAGAAGCTGAGAATGCTAGCTTCTCTCTCACAGCTTCTGCTTCTTTTCCAAACACTTTATTAACTTATTTACTTCTCACTTCTACTCCACTTCTTTACTATAAGCAAGAAGTCACTTCTTTTAAGCTAACCCAAACGGCCCCTTAATCTCATCTTTGTTTATTCAGTTCTGCTCCAAAAAGTTGGATAAATTTTTGAGTTAACTACACAATGTGTACCTAAACTATCTGCTTTGTGCATAACGTGTACCTCAACTATCAATTCAACATATTGTGTACCTGAACTAAATGATTTGAAGCAATGTGTGTACTAGAGCATAACGTCCGTGAGCTCCGTTAAAATAGTACTCGGACATTCATGTTTTCTCATCTGGGTGGCCCCTGGACAACACGTTTATAAATTTGCATAGACTATGCTAACCAGAGTACCAGACCATAGTTACTCATATTCATAGTCTCATACTCATTCATGTATATTGTTTATTGTTTATTATACATATACTATTTCTAGTGTTAAAATTTGTTAATCTTATAATAAATTAATAAACAACTTTTAGAATCAATTTCACATTAAAATTTTATTTAATTTTATATTTCCCTAATGATGAAAAATAATATTAATTATTTGGTTGAAAATTTAATTAGTTCATATATTTTAAAAATAATCAAATTTATAAAATAATTCTTATAACCCTTTATACACTTTAATTATTGTTTAATATTCTTAACTTAGATTTATATACATATGCAATTAACTAAAAAAAATGTTATAATTCTGAATCTCATTTATTATCTCGTATATTGTTTAAGACGTCTAACACACATAAAATTATAAATGGTAATAATATAAATAATTATTATTTAAATTATGAAGAAAATCTTAAACTAAAAAATTACTATTAAGAATTAAAAAAGGCTATTAAAAATTACATAAAAGCTATTGTATTTTAACAGACTCAACTATTAAGAATTTGTTCAAACATGTTAAATAAAAAATTTATTGAACACACTTATGAACAATATATCAATTTAAACACGTTTATTAGTTATTTAAAATATTATTTTTATTACTACTCCCTCCGTCCCCTGAGTTATATACATTGGGGAATGAGGATGCGGCACGAACTTTAATACTCCTCTAAAATATAGTTCTTTAACTTATTTTTAAGAATTTTCTTTTCTAAATAAAAGTTTGAATGTTATATTTTTATTCAGAAAAAAAAATTTAAAAATAAGTTATAGAACTATATTTAATAAGGGTATTGAAGTGCGTGTCGAGCATATAGAATTAAATGAGACAGAGGGAGTAAGTAATAGTATTAGTGTAACATAATCTAATCTTCATAATATAATTATATTTTAAAATATTTTGATTAACAAGTACATCCAGGCACGAACTAAAAGGCGTCCCCAAAGATTTCCAAACAAGATCATATATACCTTGATGTCCAAAATGCAACGTGAAAAGACGAGAAAACCCAATGTCCTTTAAGTTATTACTAACGGAGCTAACAGAAGTTAGCACCTGTACACAGATTGCACCCATTCACATAGTTTAGGTACACAAAATGTTAAATAGATAGTTGAGATACACAAAGTGCACAACAAGCATACTTCAGGTACACACTTTGTATTTTACTCTAAATTTTTTGATGTTGTTCTTGTATAAAAATCATATTTGTCACATAGTTTAAATTTTGTCACGGTCCCTGTGCAGTAAAAGTTAAAGGATTTTTGTGCAGAAACTTTTACTTCCCTTGCTCAATCTGTTGGGAATTTTCAAGGGATTTGTTCAACTCTACTTTTCTAACTACGTGCTGGAACTAGGATAAGTAAAAAAAATTTAAAGAGATAGGATCTCAACCTCGCAGGGCAAAAAAAATTAAAGAAGTTACAAGCTAGATTAAACTTGCAGCACTATAACCATCAAACACTTAAATTACTTATAGTTGAAGTATTTAAACATGTTAATAATTTATAACTTATAAATCACATTATCACTTATAATCAATTTTTTTGTTTTAAATAATAATTAATTATTCTAAACTTAGTCATGCCACCCCATGTATATACCCAAACAATCTTTTTTTTTTCTCTTTGCTAATTACCCAAACAATCTTTTACTCCTTCTGTCCCTCTAATTTCTATGCACTTTCCTTTTTTGAATGTCCCATTTAATTGTATACATTTCAAAACCTTCCCAAAGTGGTAACCTTTTATAATATAAAAATCTCAATCACCCACTACTTTTATCCACTTTTACAAAGCTATCAATTATATATTGATGGGTCCCACCAATTTACTCACTTTTCTTTCTCTTTCCTCTTACTTTATGTTACTTTATACATTTTTCTTAATCTCCGTGTCGAATCCAAACGTATACATATCAAAGGGACGGAGGGAGTATCTACTTAGCGTCAGTTGAATTCTCTTCCCAGTTCTGTAGGTAGCATCAGTCCCAGCCCCATAGGGGTGATCGCGGTCCGGTTTGGTTCGGGTTAGAGGTAGACACGGAATCAAACCATATATTAGCGGTTTTTTAACATCTCAAACTAACCCGTGATCCGCAAACCGATTAACACGGACCAAGCGGTGCGGTTTTTGATGGTTCGGTTAAACGGATTGATCGGTTTATGAATAAGGCTCATAATCAGAGATAAGGATTTATGAATACTACTAGAAAATAGAGTATCATTTTGTCTCCATTTACACAATTTCATATAGTTAAATTAAAATACAAACTTCAGTCTAATAAAATGCATAAACTTGAATCGAAGCCGTGGATTACTAAGATTTGTAGTTGATATTGATAAGGAAAGTAACTAAACAACAACCCAGCAAGTATAAACTAAAAAAATTAATATATTTATATAATATAAAATTAATATTTTGTAGATATATAATATTAAATATTTATATTGTATATATATAAATATGCGGTTCGGTTTTATAACGGGTTGGTTTAATATAAAACCGAAACCAACTCACAAACCACGGATTTTGAAATTAGTCAAACCAAAACAGTAAACCTCATTTCGGTTTCGGTTTGGATCGGATTAATATCGGGTTGGTTTATGCGGATTTTACGGTTTAAACCCGACCGTGATCACCCCTACAGCCCCCAGCAGATGGAATATTCAATTTTAAAGCAAAATTATTAAGTTCAATGATAACATTATGAGTTCCAGAATCCATTATTATATGGGTCCTGGTTTCAGATTTTTCAAATATTGCATGATGCAGACCAGCTGTAAAGCCTGTAGAATAAAATAAAGACCCAAAAGGTCCACCAAAATGCAAGCAGATAGAAAAAACTTCAAGATAATATAAAGAAATAGAGAGCAGGTATGGCTTAGGTAAACTTGCATTATTTGTGATAAAATTCCTGAGTTGCAATATCCACCACACAAACAACTACAATGATAACAACACTGATTCTATCTTCTTCTTTTCTGGGCTTGGTCCCAAAACCTCATAAACATCATCAATGTGTTCTCTTCTCCTGGCCATAAGGACCATGTTACACATAACATGCACATCACTTTCTTTGCTCACATGGTCCTCCACACACTAATCAACTTCCAAATAGGTACAAACACAAATACACAAACACAAAGGAGATACAAACTTATGAATAAACTTAATTAAGGATGAGATTATTTCGTTAATCACTTGGACTTGAATGGAATTGCCCTGATCACGACGACGTGGTACAATGCCGCAAGTGCTGCTCCGATGAATGGTCCTACCCAGTAGATCCACTGCCACCAAATAAACGTTATTAGTGTCGACGAATTAGTGATAAGTAAAAAAAAATGGTTGATTAAAGTTTTCGAGATTTTAATTACGTGATCATGCCATGCTTGGTCCTGGTTATAGATGATGGCCGCGCCCAAACTCCTGGCGGGGTTGATTCCTGTTCCGGTGATGGGAATTGTGGCCAAGTGTACCAAGAACACCGCGAATCCTATAGGCAACGGTGCCAAGATCTGATCACACAACATTAAGTCCGATTAGTATGAATTTAATTAAATTTATAACTAATCCAATTAAGTCTGATTCCCGTAAATTTAATTAACTTGTGACTAGTCCGATTAAGTCCTACTAGCAGTGAATTATTACTAAACATAGAAATACTCTAAAAAAATTAGGAACAAAAATTTAGAAGCTTACAGGGACGTGAGAGTCTCTGGCGCTACGCTTGGCATCAGTGGCGGAGAAGACGGTGTAAACAAGCACGAAAGTTCCGACAATCTCGGCACCGAGACCATCACCTTTGGTGTAGCCATGAGCCACAACATTAGCACCACCACCCTTATCAGTAAACACTCTCTTCCCCTCGAACCCTTTAACCACTCCAGCCCCGCAGATCGCACCCAAGCACTGCATCACCATGTAGTACACAGCCCTGGTCAAAGTCAACTTCCTCGCCAGAAACAATCCAAAGGTCACCGCAGGATTAATATGCCCACCTACATAAACCCGTAACAGTTCATTTCAATACCCGTAACATATTCCAAAATTTTAAGATAATTTGTAGCGGAACATGTCTCGATTTTTACCTGAGATACCGGCAGTGCAGTAAACAAGAGCAAAAATCATGCCACCGAAAGCCCACGCAATTCCTTGGATCCCGACAGAAGCGCACTTGTTGGGAGCTTTGGAAACGCCCATGACAGTCAAAACCGTGATGTACAGAAACAAAAAGGTTGCAATAAACTCAGCTATGCCAGCTCGGTAAAAAGACCATGAGCTGAGCTCAGCCGCCTCGAAGAGCGGCGAGGGAGGTGGCTCCTTGTAGTCCTTGTCTTGGGTCTGAGCCGCCGTTCCGATCGGCTGCCTCTCGTTGAACTTGTTGGCTCCGAGTCTCACATCTTCTTCCTTGCCCTCCATTTTTTTCGGACAATATTTTTAATTGTGTGTGTTTTTTTGGTTTGGGAAGTGGTGTGTTCTGTTTGAGTGAGGTGAAGTGGGTGGTTATATATACACGTACGTACGAGATGTTTGCTGTAGTAACACATGTAGCTAGTGTAAAGAGGCGGATTGGTGGGGTAGGGGGGCCCGGTGATGTGTTGGCATCTTGTCCTGTTAGAGAGGTAGGAAAAATGAAAATGACCTAAAATGCTACCGTTTGAATAATGAGTTAGGTTGATCAATCATCATTGCTTTTATGTTATTTAACGGTCGGCTTAATCAAGGATAATGAGAATATTTATCTGAATAATTTTGGATGAAATTGCTTTTAATACACTATTTAACGATAATTGTTGGATTAATAAAGAATTAACGACAATATATGTATTGCTCGTATATGTGTTAATAATATTGGATAATATTGTTTTGACACAGATTTAAATTTTATGTACAAATTAGTAACTATTTTAATTATAATTTTCAGAGTGTGCGTGACAAGAAATACGTTATTAATTTTGTGCTCTAATAGTAGTCTTGGATAATATTTTTTTTTTGTCACAGTCTTGGATAATATTGTTGATTTAATTAATATATACTAAATTGTACTGGTCGCATTGTTCCAAAATTCTTTACTTCTGGCTTTTTCTGCAAGGGTTTAAGTTTTTTTTCTTTTACCAAATAATACAGTTATATTCTGATTTTTAGATAATCAATCATTATTCTTAATTATTGTCGTATTAGTTTACAAATTCGAGATACACATATTCGAGTTACAAATAGGTTCGCAACCAAATTCACAAAATTGAACGTATTCTTTAACTAGATATAACTTGTAAGCTCTATCTATGGGTGCATGGATAAGAATTTATAGACTTGCTTAATTTAATATTTGAGGACGACTTGTAAATGTTTAGTAAAAAATACTTAACAATTGACTGAAAAAAGTATTACCGACCTCTGTGATTTTTGGACGTAAATGCCCCTGCCAGAGTAAGTGAAACCGACGTTACACTAACATTTTTGCATTTGTTATTGCTTGGCAATAATGTAAAAATGACGTGTCGAAAACAGGTCCACAATATATTTTGGGGCTGAAGTTGATTGCCACACCGCCCATTCGAAAAACAAATAGGAAAGATGGTGGGATGGTGGGCCAGGCCGGTTAGTAAAGTCGGGCTGGATGACATGATTGGAACACGTGGCGAACTGGGTATGGATTAATGGATCAGTACAAGTTTCACATACAACTCACCAGCAGAGAACTGTACAGAAAATATTTCAATTGCATGTCTTTACTCGAGAACTTCTTTACTGTGAGTATAGACTCTGGAGTCTAGGTTACAGACCTAAGCTATAGACTTGTACGTTTCAGGTATAAATATTTTGGGGCAACAAAACTAAGTCGACACATATGGCGCTTGAACATCGATAAAATCAGACTAAATCGTGACCGGTTAAATTTGACACGAATTGCAGTAGCTAACGAACCCGTTCGGAATCGAAACAACGAAATTGTGAACCACGACCCAGAGCAGGGTCACGGTATTTTTGCAGATTTCTCTTTTTTAATATTTTTCTCTACCTCTCAAAATAAGTTTAAGAGATGTCTTATATGATATCTCAATTCCCAAACTGGAATTACGGTGTTTAATATAAAAAAACGATATAATAATATTTTTGGGATGCCTTGAAATTTATAAATCAGTATTTCTATTATATTTAGGTATAAACACCTAATTTAAACAAATTAGGAACACTTTCCCAAACATGCCCCTTTCCCATCCGACTCGTCGTGCCGGTAACATGTTATTGTTTCGTGACATAATAACACAGTCTGATTATGAGCAGTACTGTGTCTGGGCGTAACGAACACGGCGATCCGGGTTTGAACTAGCACGACACAGCTCAAATCATCTCTCGTCGTCCGGTTCTATTGACAATGTGAAGCCGTGATATCATAAATTGAAATTATTTAGAGATAGAATGTAATTTTCCAGTAAAAATTTAAAATAACTAGATGTTATATGAAATATTCTTACTAAACTTCATGAACAAAATATTTGTAGTAAACTTTTTAACCTAGCTTTTGGTTCTAGTCACTATCTTAAAACATGTATGACTCCTATAATGTCAAGTTTAATCATACACAAATAGTTAACTGTATATGATTAGTATCACTCTTATGTTTTTCTAAGTGTGAATTGAAGAAATACTTAAATGATACTCTTTGAAGATCCAAGAACTTCAATATACTTGCCACAGTGGTGTGAAGGATAAATTTTGCAAACAAAATAAGATGCGAAGGATATAAAATTTTTTAGTACAATTTTATCTAGCAACTACTACTTCTATTGGTGCCAAAGTATATGGGATATACAATCTTCAGGACCACCCTAGTTTATTGATTATGCATGCTACGAATGTAACTTATTCATCATGCATAACTTTTTTTTTTTGTTGCTAATCTAGCTATTCCTAATCCATGATTAACGTATGCATAGTTGGCGGCTTGTCACAACCCAAGCCAAACCTTAATAATTCTATTAAATGTTTTTTCTTGTCATATATTAAATGTTTTTATTAACTCACGATATCAAAATTTTTGATTGGACCACATGTTCACGACCCTTCATATATGTTGTCACTGTCATCAATTAATTATCAAAAAACGATAATGTAAATAATTCATCCAACATAATATTTATATAGTGTGCATAGGTTATTTTAACTCTCATATTAATCGATGATACTCGCAAGATGTTTAAACAAAAAGAATATATATGTCATACTAAGTTGAGGATAATATAGATAAGCCGGCTTAAATTAAAAATACAAATAAAAACAGGGATAATCAACGGATTAATAATTGAGCACATGTTAAAGTGATGCTACATCTCGAACATTCTCAATTGTAAATTCGATAAGCAACCGCCAACTCATTCCAGGCCATACCTTTTTATTATTAATGTTCACATAATTCCAACCTGATTTCGACTTTTTAAACCATGCATACTTATATCGAGCCCACTCGTAAAAGGACATGAATTGAGTTGAGTTAGTACCTTTTGGCTCATTTTGAACCTATATTTTATTTTCTTTTATGCGATTAAAACACTAACGCGATTGTTTTATATTTTACAAACTCGAACTTCCGATCTCATAGAAGTGAAGGTGGTATTAATTATTATCATCATATTGTTATTAATATGTTGCACCGATGTGGTGAAGAGTAAAAAAATTGTTTCATCTTGCCTCTTATTTTTATATATGAAATGGTGTTTATAAAGAAATTAAATCAATATAATGATGTTAAAATTATAATTTCACTTTCATCCATCGAAAAATTATAAAAAATAAAAAGGTGACATTTTAAAAATTATGTTAAAATGAATGAATGGATTTGTCATGACCTTAAAAAACTAACACCTACTCTTCCTTTCAGAAATTCATGGATTTATGTCCTCAAAAACTAACACCTAACTTTCTCTTAGAAATTTTACTTATAGGTGTTCGAAAATATGTAGGATGGGCATTAATCCCGATCCGCCCGATCCCGACCCGATCCCCGCACCGAATGGTGCGGGGATTCGGGGATTTTTTCGGGTACGGGCCGGGGAACGTGGATGACTTTGAAAAAAAATCGGGGATCGGGTACGGTTTTTCACATTTCCCCGGCCCGATCCCCGAACCCCGACCTGATTTTCCCCGATTGTCGACCCGATCCCCGATCCGATTATTATATTATATATTATATATTATATATTATATACATATATATTATAATCATTTATCAACATGTTTATATACCTCTTTAGGTCAACTTCAGTCATGAATTTTCACATGTTTATAATCATTTATTAACATGTTTATATACCTCTTTAATATAATTAAATTTATTAAATAAATTTTAATATTTATTTCCATTAATATAAGTCTTAAAACGAAAAAGGTCATAATTAAATCATTGAAGATCTGTTTATTAGAATAATTAGGTATTAATTAGACATATTAGAAACTAATCGTAATTATGAATTTAAGTATTTAAATAGAAATTTTAGCTTAAAGTAAAAATCCCCGGATCACCACGGGTATCCCCAAATCCCGATCGGGCCGGGGATGAGGATCGGGCCGGGGATGTGGATTGAGTTTGGATTCGGGGATCGGGGCCGGGTATAACAATCCCCGACCCGAAGGGTCCCGATGCCCATCCCTAAAAATATGTTTATAGGCATACACGTCGCACCAGACCTTTAAAAATGTGGAGAGCCCCAGTGAGAATTGTGGCCGGGTTGATTGGACCAGCGGTCCATTTAACAGCATACTGGGCTTATCCATGACAACAGGTGAGGTTAAGAATGAGGTTTGGAGATCAACTTGATTTTTTGAATTTTCATCTTTATTTAAATAATTAAATAATATTCAATACAAAATTAAATCAATGTTCCAAAAATATATTTATAATAATAACAATTTTGTTAATAATTTAATTAATTAAAATAATAACTTATTTTTTAAAATTGAACATATGTATTTCAACAATCAATCAGACACGTGATATTACATATCATTTCTCAAATCCATATCCATATATATTTAATCATATTCTTCGTTCCAACCACATGTCATCCCACGAACCAAACAATCTCTTAAAAATTTGTCGTAATAAAATATTTTTTTAATTTTTGTGTTTGGATTTTTTTATAAAATTTACAACTTATTGGGTGTAAAAATTATTAGTAATAATAAAATATTACAAATTATCTTTTAAAGTGGTCCTTTATATTTTGTAAAATAATATTTTAAAATTTTAATAAGGCATTAAAAAAGTTAAAATTTTTAACTTCTCCTATTTTAACTTATAAATCGGAAGTTGACTTATTAGTTCTTTACACAAACAATACAACTAAATTGTTTCTCGTTTATAAGTTGAAAAGATAAGCTTTTTTAAACCGAACCAAACATCACCGCATGTGCGACTTCTACTTCTAGTAACATTCTAAGTAAAATTATTAAAACAATTAAATAATCTGTAAGTCATATTTTCAAAATACTTATTCCGTCCATCTCATTTTATATAAATCGTTTTTATTGTTTGGCCAAAAAAGAATAAACCTTACATTAATAGATTATTAAGATTATTATAATCATATATTCATATATTATACTTTCTTAACCTCCAATATATCATTTGATATTTATCCCAAGTGAAGTCAAATACTAGATATTAAAAAATGTGTCAGTTAAACTAATTCACAAAAAATGGGATGGAGAGAGTGCTAAACTTATACTGATCACTTACTGATAATTTATAATCAATTGCATTAGTTAAAATGTATGTATATTTTTAACAAAATAGCATGAGATGTTAAATTTGTGAAACAAAATTAAACAAAAAGTTGAGTTGCTAAAGGTTTTGTACATGAGAGATGTCGCACAGAATAACGAGGATATTATTAAAGATGTCATGCATCGTATTAAGGCAAGAATATGAAAAGCTATCACACGTGGATTGTATGATAAAGTACCAGAAGGAATCAAACTTGTATCTCCGGATAACATAAAACACCTCAACCATGGAGGCAAATAAACAATTTGCTAAAAATGGTAGTAGAAATATGTATCTATTATGAAGGTCAGTGGGGGCAAGTACCCCCACTGCCCCCCTCTAAATACATCCGTGCGCACAATGATGGATCACATATCAAATGATGTTTTCAAATGAGCGTTGAATGTGGAATCAATTTTCAAGAAAATGAGGATCGATTAAGGTGGTACGGGCGTGTTCGACGAAGACTGATAATAACTTTAATTGGGAGGGTTGACAACATATCAGTTGGGGAAGAAAGGGTGGAACGGAATGTACATGAAATGATCAACTAAACATGGATACCTTCGATCTCACAAGTGGTATTACTTTTAGATAAGACTCTATAACAACAACATAGAGTATATTTTGAATAAACAACATACAAAAGCAGTTGAATCTAAATCTTAGTGATATGTAATGGATATGTTGTACAATTTTACTGCTTTAAAGTATTTTATATATGTGTATATATACTTATATCATGTATATTTGTCATTTATTATATTTTGTCATGTATTAAACCGAGAGTTTTTACGAAAATTATTTTAGCATAAAGGAATGATTTGCGCATGTCCTAATCTTCGTATCAAAATCTAAACGGGATGTTTTGTTTAGTTTTACGTTTGGTTAATATTGGCCTGACACAGTTTGAATGAGTACAATTGTACAGTCTCAGCTTGAAAGAACGTTGGATTCAACGACTTTAATAATCCCAAAGGTCAAGAAAGCCGGTGCAAAACGACACCCAAAACGACACCGTTCGCAACAATGAATATTCAAACGCATCTCAGATCCAACGGTCATAACGATAATTTCACGACAAACTAACGACATTCACAGATCACAATAACCCTCTTCTCCATCGCGCTCAGCAATACTCGTTGACTCGCCACTGACTCAGTACCTCTAATCGCTGAGTCAACTCGGTCCAGATTAATTTCAATGAGAACGAGCATGCTAAATCGACGGACGGAACAGAGGTTCCGGCAACTAGCGATCACAGCCGTTGGATCAATCAAGATGAGGCTGATTCTCGGTTGTTTTACGGTTGCGATGCTCTTCGTGCTCGCGAACCGAACGCCGTCGTATTTGGGATGGGATACAGATCGCTCTTTTGCTCCTGAATCTCCCGGTTCTACTTCTAGGTGACTTCAATTTTTCTTAATTAATCAATTATTTGTGCACATTTTTCTGTAATTTAGTTGTGTAATTGGTTAATTCGTTGTCCTAATCGAGTAATCTGTAGATTTGTAGTTGTATATACTTATTAGTTGTCTATTTGTTTGTATATGTAAAATGTGCTGTAGCTAGTTGTTAGAAGTCCGGTAATTACTTATCGAAATGTGTTGTATATCTGGTTAATTAGTTGTCGTAATTGAGTAATCGGTAGATTTGTAGTTGTATATGCTTATTAATCTGTTTGTTTGTATGTAAAATGTGTGTGTCCTGCATAGTTAGTTGATAAGAATGCTGTTTTCTAATAACTTCCTATCGATAAAAGTGTTTGGATGTACCTACTTATTTCTTATATTAATTGAGTATTACAGACTCATTCTTCGGGTGAAACTAAATTTAGTAGCTTGCTTAAAAGAATTTGATGCTAGCTTATAAGGGAAAGAGAGTAGGAAACAGACGAGTGCTTTTAAAGATTAGTCTGAAACATCCGTATGTCATAATTTGAGAATGGTATTACACATTAAATTAAGTTGAAAACAACATAAGCTTTAGCAGTCAGATTTACTACATTCATTAGGATAACTGGCCGGAGGATAGATGAATCTGCGGTGTGGAAAAGGCAAGCATCAATATTGATGAATCTTATCAGCTGGCAAAATGTTCTTCAGTAACTACTATGATCGAAGAAAAGGGTGTGTGGCTATACTAATATTGTCGTGCCCTGTTTAGAAGAGTCCGCCTTCCCTAATATGATACTAATGAAAACTTACAAGTTAGATCAAGTCATTGAGGCCTGATGTTGTTTCTCGATCATACCTAAGGTAGTTAGCATGAGGATTATTTTCAGACCTACTTATTGTATCAGCTCGGAATTTGTCCCCAATTGGGTGGACTTTGATGAAAGTATTAGAAACGGTCAATAACTCTTTTATTTTCATATAAGATGTGTCACCAATGGAGTAATTGGTAGTAATTAAATAAATGATTCTCCATTTGCATATTTGATATTTTCACTTTTGCTTTTATACGTCTGTGTACTTGGTATCTCATTTATATGAATTTTAAAAAATAAGTGGCTGAGATTGGTATTTTAGTTTCCGGAATAAGTGAGGTTTTACTTTGAGCACAAGCACATGTGTGTATTTATGTATTATATAATGGCATAATTGTTCATATTTGATATTGGGTTTTCATCGTGTTTGAGTTAATATCAGGTTTAAAATCGGTTTTTTGTTCAGTTTGTCTAGATATCATACTTGGACTGAAACTCAACTGGGTTTGATAAAAATAATTTAAAATCCAAATACTGGGCTTGGTGAAATCAGATTGAATGGGGGCAAATTGGGTATTTATTGGTTTTTTTAATTTTCCTTCCTTACTACATAACTTGGTGAGTATTAAAATCCCACCATATATCTTCAAAATATTGCAAATTAAAGCTCAATTAAATACAAAAACAAATAACTTTAAAGCCAAAGAAGAAACCAATCAAAGTTGAGGAAAGTTAGTCCAATGACGTATAAAACGACAACACAGTCGGGGCAGTAACAAATCTCGATCCAACGGTCACAAGTCATAACTACAATTTATAATTGATTGCCAGAAAACCTAAGGGGGCACAAGCTATTTATTCACTCTGTACCAGACACTCACAACGGAAGTATTGAATCTTCAGTCTTCACTAAATAATTTGTAAGTCGGTTTAGTTTATTAGTGACGGGGACAAATATGCTCAATCGACGGACAGATCGGAGGTTCTTGCTAGCCATGATTTCTTTTGTTGGATCAGCAAGGATCCGGTTTCTGTTCTCTTGCTTAACGTTTCTGATGATTTTTGTGCTGGTAAATCGTACGCCATCTTATTTAGGATGGGATCACAATATTCATTTTCACACCAAATCTCCTGGTGGATGCTCTACTTCTAGGTAGGTAACTAACTGGTAATTTTCCAATATATATATTTTTTTTATACAGGTTTGTGAAAGATGGTTCAATAATTAGATGCTGTTTAATTAGTTGTCCTAATTGAATAATTGGTAGATGTTTACATGATTGATTTCCTTGTATGGTTTAATTTCCTGTTCTCACCGCTTATCTGTGTGTATAAGTGTCCATATATATAATTAAGTCTACCTTTTATCAAGAAGTCTGTTGTCTGGTACTTATTTATCAATAAATGTTATGGATATACATAATTATTTTTGAATTGCTTTTACTTACAAAAATGAGTCTCTCGTGCTGTAGTGACTAGTGATCATTAATATGTCATACTTGGGAAGTTACTGTCATTTTACAGTAAATTGGAGGAGGTAAGAGATTAAATTTTTTGGAGATAAGAGGTTATGCTGAAATAGTGTTGTTTGTCTAAATACTTTTAAAAGGGGTCAATAAGAAAGTGGAAAATTGGAGCTGGACATACATATAAAATTCATCAAGAAAAGTTTGTTTGGAGAGTAATGATCTTGGATTGTGTTTAAAGCTTTTAATGTTGATCGATCTTCTTAGTTGGGAAAATTGCCAGTCCTGTAAATACTGATAAGCTTAAACAAATGCATACAATGGTACCAATACGTGTTTTGCTTACAAAGAGACTGTGTTCCTTGAAGTGTTAGTGCTAAATTTTATTGCTATGACATAACGATTCAACTTTGTAACAATTACTGTATGATTTATTAATGGAGCAAGTCATTTTGGGGCCTAGTGTCGTTTATCGATTGTATCTTATTGTAATTAGGATGAGGTTTAATCTTTCAGCCGAACTTTACAAACAACAGCTCATAATATTATTTGCTAAAGAAAATGCTTTTATCAACTTCACCAGATTTTGACAGGAGTATTTGAACTTTGAAGTAATCAGTGGTTTTGGGCATGAACCAATATTGCCCCTAAATCACTGACAAGAAGTTGTCCCTGCATCAAATAATTTAAAATTTGCACTTCTCTTAATCGCAAAACGTCTGATTTATATCAAGAATACCATTTATACCTTTTGGAGGTGGCATGGATGGTCTATATATATATATATATATATATATATATATATATATCGCTCAAGAGAGAACCGGTCCTTAAAATAGATACAGAGAACCACTAAGGTTCTGCTGCAGAACCCTAAATTTTAAGTAGATTTTTAGGATATAAATCTAAATACATGTTTTTTTTCATGTTTTTTCATCGTTGTGAGTGTTCAAAAATAATTTTAAAATAGGGTTAATAATCAAGTGAGTCACCAAAGTGAAGTCGAAATATCAAGTTGGTCACTGAACTCAAAACCGTCTCAAATTGGTCACTGAAGTCAATTAGAGGTATCTTTAAATATGAACTCATGGAGTAAAAATATTATTTATAGTGTTTTACATATTATTCTTGAATTTACCACAACTAAGTACGAGGTTATAACTTCTAGTATTTACGATAATATAATAAGATTTTATCAAGTTTATTTTTTTATTTATTTTTTATTATATAGTTATTTTTTTTGTTTTAATTAAAAATAAATAGTAAATAAACTTGATAAATCTTAAGTACATTATGATAAATACTATAAGTCATAACCTTGTACTTAGTTGTGCTAACATTCAAGAATAATGTGTAAAACTCTGTGAATAATATTTTTACTCCTTGAACTCGTATTTAGTGATACATGTATCTGACTTAAGTGACCAATTTGAGACTGTTTTGAGTTCGGTGACCAACTTGATATATCCAACCCACTTTGATGACTCACTTGATTATTAACCCTTTTAAAATATAATACATAGATATTGACATTTTTTGCATGTGAAGTTCTGCTGCAGAACCCTAACTAATACTGGAAATAAGGTAAGGGTTCTATGGGTTCTCTCTCTAATGGTTCTCTCTTAAACATGATCCATATATATGTATGTATGCATGCATGTATGTATGTATGTATGTACGTATGTATGTATGTATAATTAGATGTATCAAGTTCTGTTCGCTATGTTCACGTGTTTGGAATGGTTTGAAGAATGCCTTTAGGCTTTAGGAACACTTTAAAAAAATAATAATGATTAATTTTCTTTATAGAGTTGTGGACTTGCTAATTGCATATAATTATCCTGCAAGGTATTTAAGCTACATCAGTATACTGGTAGACTAGTAGAAAATTATATTTCCACTCACTTTTGAAGTTTATCTGGTGGGTTTGGTGTTATCAAAGGACGATGAATCAGTTAATTAATTGAGAGGATAGGACGCAAGGGATTTTTGCCTTCACTCAAGGAGGTGAGGCGACACTAAAGTAGCAATCACCTTTTTCACTTTCCCTTGATTAGGCGATTGTTGAGGCAGTTTCTTAATCGCGTCTTTGTGAATGAATTCACTTTCTGTCTATTACTTGCAATAGGAAATATGCAAGGCAAAATAAAAAAACCAGCAACTAAAAAGAGTTTACTTAAGAAGATGAAGCTACAATCTAAAACCTCATGGCTCCTCTTATTATATCCCTTTTGTACTCTTTTTTCTTCTGTTAACTTGTATATTTCTCCTGTTGCTCTATAATATAGATATTTTCTTACCTTGTTTATGTGTTATATGTTAAACTTTTTTAATATATTTGTATATTAATAACTTATCTCTAACATTTTATGTTCGTCTCATCTTACTTGGTAAATGATATGTTTTGGGCAATATTTTTTCATTTATGATGAATCTTTTTCATTCTTTATTGTATGTGTCTTTAATATGGTGATGCCTTGTCTCTCAATTACTCAATACAAGGTCCTTGTTGCCTTATACAAGGTCCACTTTTTTTGCTATAATTACAGTGGAAGCAGCCATCAGGCATATAGTATGCCTGTTTTTGGTTGTAGATACTATGTTTCTACCTTGTCATGTTTAGTTTATCTTGTGTGTCTTTCTGTGAGCACAAAAAGCGCCTACTATTTTTTAATTGTATTTTCCTTTTTATTCTGTGAATACCACACTGTTTAGCTGTTCTCTAATCATTCGGATGTATTGTGCAGAAAAGGTTATGCTTTATTGATAAACACATGGAAAAGAAATGATCTTTTAAAGCAGTCCATTTCTCATTACACATCATGCCCGGGGCTTGATTCAATACATATAGTCTGGAGTGAACCTGATGCTCCATCAGATTCACTTGTAAAATTTCTTAATCTTGTTATTCAGTCCAAAGCTAATAATGGCCGACAAATTGAGTTAAAGTTTGATATCAACAAGGAAGACAGTTTAAATAATAGATTCAAGGAAATTAAAGATTTGAAGGCGGATGCTGTGTTCTCTATTGATGACGACATTATCTTTCCTTGTTCTTCAGTAGAACTGGCTTACAGTGTTTGGCGAAGTGCTCCCGATGCAATGGTGGGGTTTGTACCGCGTATACATTGGATTGATCAATCGGTAAGTTTTTGATATATAGCTCCACATTATTTCTTCATCTCTATCAGTATGAATGTCACCCTGGCTAGATTTTGTTTTGTTTGGTTACGGACCCAAATAAAATATAGAGAATAAACTTGTACAAGTGTTGAATACTATAACTCTGGAACGTTTTGTCTATCCTCCACTTTGTGCAGAAAGGCAACGTGAACCAGTATATGTATGGGGGCTGGTGGTCCGTCTGGTGGATGGGTAGATACAGTATGGTACTCTCAAAGGCAGCCTTTTTTCACAAAAAGTATCTGAGTTTGTATACCAATGAGATGCCCTCATCGATCAGAGAATACACCACCAAGAACAGGTCTCTTTCCTGCTTTTTTATGCTGCTTTTTTATGCTGTTATTTCATCTTTCTTTTGTGTCGATCTATCTTGATATGTATGTCTGCAACATATATTAAACCCTCATATCTGCTATTCTGATGGATACATTAGGAACTGTGAGGATATTGCAATGTCTTTCCTTGTAGCAAATGCAACTGGTGCTCCCCCTATATGGGTTAAAGGTAAATGCAACTTCTTGACTAAAAGGAACATACTTTGTAGTCCATTAAACCTCTGTTTAAAGCATACCACTGTGTTATGCTCTTCAAAATAAACATGGTCCTGAAATTTTGCTTGGGCTGCATGCAATTATCGACAACTAGTCCACTTATATCACATTTGACATCTGTTGTAGGTAAAATATATGAAATCGGTTCAACTGGAATCAGTAGCATAAGTGGTCACACTGAAAAGAGGACTCAGTGTGTTAATAGATTCGTTGCTGAGTATGGCCATATGCCTCTGGTATCAACATCTGTGAAAGCTGTTGATAGCCGGGAAACCTGGTTTTGGTGATGACGGTCATTTGACTTTGGTTTTATGTGCCTTCTTTGTAAAACTATTATAATTAAACAGTTATTCGACTGGGTTTTCTTTTGTAGAATATGCTTTTTATTTATAAGTTAAAGAGGTAATCTAGACTTTTGTATACTGATCTTATCTTGTTGCAAATTTGCAATTCTTCCATATTTCTCTGTTATAATTGCGTTAAGGGTATTATAGACTTACGATCATATTATTATTTTATTACATTAATTATTTTATACACGAATATATTGTAAAAAATTTCTTATGATCCACCCTAAATAAATTAGGGCTTCAAAATTTGGAATTAGGGATTTAGGTATTTAATAAAAATATTAAAATTAAAAAATAATAAAGAAGAGTTTTAAATGATTTGTGATGGAGTCTGATTCGGCTTTTTTAAGACATGCTTACTCCTTCCATGCGGCCGACCCTTGTGGAATTTTTTTTGTTACAGATTAGTTGCGAGTCACTTCCCTCGATATATATTTTGATAAAAAATAATTATAAACTATTTTATCTATCATTTTCAGTATATTATCTATAACATAATATATAAACTCAATATCTGTGCAAATATACATAAAACATAGAAAACCTTGAGAATTTAGGCTGTTTGCAAAATCCTTAAACCAATAAACATACGAACATTTTAAAGCAATATTAATTATTTTTTTATAAACTATTTTTATTTATCATTTTCAATGGAGTAAATTATTTATATCATAATATATAAACTCAATACCTAAGGCTTAAGGTGTAAAAACTCATGAAAACCTAGAAGACCATGAGAATCTGAGCTGTCTGCAAAATCCTTAAACCAGCTTACAAACGTTTTAGAGCAAAACTAAAAATCTAGAGATTTAGAAGTCTCAACATGAAACAGTAAAAAAGCACCAGACATCAAAGTTGGTTTTAAAAATTCAAGCGCAAACTTAATCAAACAAGCTGAAACCCATGTCATCATCAGATTCCTCAGCAGGCTCTTCCTTCTTCTCTTCAGCAGCAGCCGCAGCAGGAGCAGCACCAGAATCAGCAGTTGCAGCTGGAGCAGCAGCAGCTACAAACTTACTAGGATCCTGCAGATGAAAGCACACATATTTGATTACCAAAAAGTTAAAACTAGCTATACTAACTCAGAGGCAAAAATTTAACATCAAGAGACGATATATACCGCGAGATACTCCTTTACTTTGTCGGCCTGTGGGAATGAGTACTCAGTCTCAAGTGCAATTGCCAACACATTCTTGTAGGCATTGATGAACATATGTGGTGCAGCTGCAAGAGTTGGGTATGACAAGGCTAGTGACAGGGAAGTGACCATAGAAACACCAACAGCAAACTTTGCAACAAGATCGTCTTCAGTCATATCAAGCACCTCAGGGCTGAAAACTGTTCCATTGTCATAAACAGACAAGACAACAAGACCATAAGAAAAGGGCCTGATACCAAGCTTAGCAAGCAGAGCAGCCTCCGAAGACCCCACTTTGTCACCCTTCTTAATAAGCTCAACTGGAGTGATAATTTCAACAGTACCCTTGTTAATCTTAGTTGGGATATTGAGGACCTGGGAACAACATAACCAGAAAAGTAAGAAACCAACGTCTAGAAAGAAAATAAGATAATTTCACGCATCTAGACAGTCAAGCACCTGGAAGAAAGATGTCTGAGATGGGTCAAGGCCAGTGTTCCCTGGTGGCACAACAACATCAACAGGAGCAACCAAACCAACACGAGCAGGAGCTCCAACCTGATAAACTATAAATGGTTAGACTACATACATGATCATGATTGCAGACTTTCCAAACACAAGCAAAAATAGGCTTTCACCAAAAAAAAAAAAAGGACAGTGCCCATATACTAGACTTTCACCACAATTTTAACTTATTCATAATATAAAAACTTTAGAGGACAATTATAAATCACACAAATGGTGGCTTCAAATGAACACCAAGTATATTAGATATAAGCAGACTACATTTTCACAAAGCACCGAGAACTTCAAACAACATACAAAAGTTTAAAGAATAAGAACACTCATTAGCCACACAAAAAACGCCCTATCTATTGAGAATCTCTCATTCCAACAATCAGAAATCAATCTTTTAGTAATCTGTATGATTTATAATTATATAAATTTACAAAAAAAGTTTCAAGGCAACCATGGCACTCTGCTTTTTTATGCTGGTACAAAAGTCAACTAACATGAAGACATATTGCAGAAGTGTAGAAATAAAGGGGTATATTGAATGGTCTCGTGGTAGCATATTTTTACATTATGGGTGCAATAGTAGTTGCCCAGTATTTATTCATAAAGTGAGACACATAAGTTTTATGGTCAAGGGATGAAATTTTCTTCAAGGCAATTCAAACAAAAGATTAGACTATCAGCATCCCAACAAATCTACAATACATTACCATACAGTATCTACCTAATTCTCTATCTCTGCCATAAAACTATTCAAAGCACACAACTCAAACATCCAAACAAAATTTTCACCACAATTCCCAATTAAAAAAAAATCAAAACACAGAGCATTACAACTCTAAAACATAATTAAACAATCCATTCTCAAAATCAATCCAACAAACAAACAATCTCATTTTCATTATAAAAAAAAACCAACAAAGGATAACACTACAAAAGTAGTCTTTTTTCCAACTCACCTTGTACTTAGCAACCTCCTCACTCACTTCCTTCAAATCACCCTTTGTAAAGATCAGTCCAACATTCCCCTAATATACACAAACAAAACACATCAAATTAAATATTAAATATACATAAACAACACAAAATCTCAACACCCCATCTCAAAAAAACCCAAAACCAACCAAACCCACAAATAAAAACCCAACCAAAATCACTTACAACAAGCAGCGGAATGATATTCAGAAAAGCCTCATTCCCAGTTTTCTCGGCATGAATCCTCACTGACCTCTTCATCATAGTATTCTTCCCCATCAGCACAACAGAGTCACCCCTCAATCCCTTTCTGATATTCTGAAGCTGCTTAGACCCCACATTATCCGCAGCAGCAACCAAGATTTGCGTGTACTCATCAAGAAGCTGACACAGCTTCGCGTCATAAGCAATCTTCTTATCGGCCTTCGATGCTTTCGGTGCCATTAAATTCTACTTTTTTCGATTAAATTTAGTTTTATCTATGTGTAATCTACAAACCCTTTACGTGAATTGAAGAGATATTAACAAAATGAGGGCCAAGAAAAAGCTAGGGCTTCTCAAGGCGGACTGCTAAAACGCCGTCGCTTTAACCTCTTCTATTCAGTTTTGAAGGTGTGTGGTAGCTTTGGGACTTGTGTAAAAACCCTAGTTTGATTTGTGTGTGTGTGTGGATTTTATATCAAAGAGAGGAGGGTGACCTAAATTGGACGGCCAGGATTTACTGACTTGGATGGCTAGGATGATTTTGATGGGTGGGCTTTGCAGGTTGTATTGACCAACGTAATTATCTTGGGGCATAAAAGATAATGGGCTTACAGAGTTACAGGGACTTGGTGATCTCTCTCTTTTTCTTTTTTCCTGAGAAAGCTGTTTGTTACTAGAAATTTTTCGGATTTTTGTTTTTAAATTTTCTATTTTCTTTATAGAGTTCATTTTATATGAAAAGATTTGAAAATCTAGAGAACATGTTTCATAGGTATACAGTTTTCTAATAAAGAAAGACAAAAACATGTTTCAAAAAGTCCAACCTTTTAATAAGGAAAAACAAAATATTTCAAACAATTAACTTTTGTTGGAAATTAAGACTCATTGGTATTGATTAAAAATTATAATAAATATATGTATCTGATCTATATATAATTTATTTTTGGGTACATGTTCACCTCACATATATAATTTATTTATTTTTATTTGTAACTTTATATGATTAATGTGTTGAATTTAAGTTTGCAAATACTCGATGGTTAATAAATACAGTTCCAAAATTTATTATTATATTAATTAATATTATTAAAATCATAGTTAACTGTTACACAACACTGATGCTACTACATGGTTCCACATGTATTTACTCGTTTAAATTGAGTTTTAATATTATATCATATCTCAAATCTTCACGGTTTAAAGAAACTTTTTGAGTATATCATCTTATTTAGTATCTCATTATCATGTGTGAATTTTTGAACCACTATATTAAAATTTTCTTTTTTTTTATACAAGAAATAAGTCTTATAATTTTATGATTTATCTAATTCTTGACTTGAGATAAGAGTTTGAAATTTGCATCCTTTAGTCTATGTGTTCTCAATTGAAACTTTTCGTCTTTTTATTTTAAGATTAGGATTTAGAAACATCTCTTATTCAATTTCAAGAGAGTTCTTTTGATAACATCTCTTAATCTTTGAGTTTTTCATGTTCGAACCACATGGATAAGAATCTTTGATCGAAGTCATAAAATCGATGATTTATCTCAAGTAACAAATCAATTAATCATCTTTGCACATATAGAGTAGATTTAAACGAGAGATGTTAAATAGATGCTTACTGATTAACACACGTGAAGGACCACTTACATATTGCTTCTTAGTGTATGCTTCAGTAGATGTAAATGTCTCATCCGTAACAATTAAGCATAGGTTGTCAATCTCTTCACTGGCTTCAAAGGCTTCTTGATCTTCACTTAGATCCTAACCATTTCCATCTACGAGAAAACATCCTTCGGATAGTTTGGGACATTCTCTCTTGTAGGGACCCGGTTGTTTGCACTCAAAACAAATATCTTGTGTCTTCTCTTGAATAGGTTCTTTTGACTTGGGAGGAGTATAGTTGACTTGTTATTGATGTTGTTTTTATTTGCATTGTTGTAGGATTTTGAATTTCTTTGTCTTCGTTGTAGCCCGAAGTAGGAAAACTACTCTTGTAATTGGGATTGTAATTTTGAGAGTAATCCGGCCTTCCTTTAAATTGAATATTTTTTGTTGATTGTTTGATTTAAGAAAGTCTTTTCCATATCTTTACACTTTGCTTTGGAGCACAGGACAAAGTTGTCTTGTTAATAAAGCAATTTCACATTAATTAAGATTTTTGAGTTCTTCATTCAACTCTTCATCATTGTCATCATCATCGAGTAATATGACCTTGAGCGCCATATTCTTCATTTTGTGTTCCACTTTTGGAATAACGATAACCGAAATATTATCTTCCCCGTAAGCACGAAGATGTCTGAATAGGTTATCGATATGATAATCATTAAGATTGTACATCTATCTGATTGTTGTAAGTTTGACTTTCCATATCGAAGGTATGGATTTAAGAACTCATAAATTCTTCAGTATAGTTCTTTCAAAGTTGAGCTAGTTCATCGACAATACGAGTGAATCATGTTTTCATGTGATGATATTTTCTCCTTATTGGAGTTTAAAGTTCTCGGATTTCATGATTAGAGTATCTATTCGAGAATCTTTAATATCGGTGGTACCTTCATAGGTGTCCGTAAGTTTGTTCCACATTTCTCGTGAGGACTTACAATTATTTACTCGTTTGTATTTTTTTTCTGCAAATGCACTTGTGAAAACCATTTCAACTTTGGTAGAGATGTTCATTGTATCTTCCTCTTCATGAGTATATTCACACACTTTCTTCTCGTAAATGTTATCATCAATTATCTTGGTAGGAATGATATATGCCATCCTCTAAGCTATCCAAACTTTGACGTCTTGAGATCTTGCATAGATGCAAAACCTCATTCTCTATGTCGAGAGCTGAATAGACCTCGCCGCAACCTATGACATTTAGCTAAGCCATTTAGGATCACTTCTTGTTGTGCCTGTAGATTTGTAAATCACTTAAACAAACACGTTAAAAATCACTGTCTGATACCAATTGTTAGGTCCCGAGAAAGAAGTAAATTAAGTTAAAAGGGGGGTTTGAATAGCTTAATCATCAATTTTAAAATTATAATTGCCTTTAAAAAAAAATTCCAAATTTTAAATATTTTCCAAATTTTAAATATTTTTACCGAGTTGTTAAGCAGTTATATGTGTGGAAGAGTAAGACAAGACAAGTAAATACTACACTTTCGGTTTTATCCTGGTTCGCGATGGCGCAACCTCTAGTAAATTCGGTCGCCCCCTTGGTCTAGTCCTCGAGCACCTCTCCGGACTCGAGATTTTTCACTATAAAAAATATGTACTCTTTATAACTGGAGGAAAAATGTTTACAATCTAACCTTACAAATTTTTATCTTGGTCCATAACTACCCGTTACTACCTCATAATAAATATAAAATTGCTACATGAATTATCTTAGAACGTAACTCCTCGTTACTTCTTCAAAGTCGGGGTGGAATCTTGGTGTAGTCTTTGTACTCCTAAGTTTTTGAAGGTCTTGGATCTTAGCTATTAGATCTTGGATCTTTTCTTTTTTTTTTTCACGATGTGATGACGACTGACTCCTCGTTAGCTCGTCCAAAGCTTGGGTCTTACAACAAGAATCACCTCACTTCACTTCACCTTATTGCAAAAGTTAGAACACAATATCTTAAAAAAAACAGATAGTTGTAGAGAATATGATTTTTGAACTAGTACGTAATGATAATAATATTCAAGTTATAAATATTTAAGTCAAGTGATAAGTGCATATTTTTAATATTTTAAATGCCTAATTATTGCTTGTTCTCACTTATTTATTTGTTTATTTGTCTTTTTTTAGGAAAATTGCAAAAGCTTGAAGAAATAAAAGATTAAAGCAAAAAGGAGGAAAAGATGGGAAGAAAAGGATCAAAAGGGAATATTCTAAAGGAAGCATCTAGATGGGACACCTACACCCCCTCTCAACCCTAATTTCCCCCTATAAATACACACCTTCTCATCATGTTTCAACCAACCTAGTAACCTAGCCACCTACAAACCTAGGATTTTCTTCTTTTAGTAGCCTCCTTTCTCTAGTCTAGATCTAGTTTTAATTTGTATGCTCTCTCCTCCTTTTGTAAACACATTTTAATATTTTAATGCAAGATTTCATATTTGTTCTTACATTCTTGTTCTTTATGTTTCCTTTGGCTATGAAATCTTCCTCTAACTACAAAGTTCAAAATTGTTTGTAGATTGGAAGGAGCCTTTAATCTAATTAATTAAGCTCTTGTCTTAGATTTAGTTTGTTTGGATTGGAATTAAGTTCTCGCACATAAATAATGTTGTGTTGGGGGCTTAGTTTCTCCTTTGATTAGTTTTAATTAATAAAAACTATCACCTGTCTCTTGCTTTAAAAAACCCAGTTACTACTTTATGATTGTTTAATGTTTTTAAACACTTAACAAAATACCCCCTCCCCTGTTTTCATTTCGTTATTCACTAAACGATACTGCCCTGTTTTTGTTCCACTGAGTCGCTAGTTTCCTCCGCTGAGTTACAAAACCCATTTCCGCGTTAGAGTTTTATTTCATGTCTCTTTTGTCGATTTCATTTACTGAGTTGCTGCGATTTTAGTCCTGATTTTGCTTGGGTTTTCCGAGTCGACTGAGTCTATGAGTCTTGCTTCGTTTTTTAATTGTCGAGTTTGTTTTGTTTCTTAAGTCGAGCCTGCGTTTTTCCGTTGCTGCGTTTTTGGTTCTTCTTGCTGTGTTTTTGTCGATTGTTAGAGTCAGTGTTTGCCGAGTCTTAATCGAGTCCACCGAGTCGCATATATTGCTCTTTTCTTTGTTTTCTTCTCCGAGTTAGAGTCCTGATTTGCTAGTCTTTAGTTTTGTTTTGGTTTAACCAAGTCCTGGGTTCCCGAGTGGTTTTATACTCCTGTAGTTTTGTATTTTCGAATGCTTTGAGTGGCTGAGTCGTCGTCGAGTTTGGCTGCGGTTTTGCTGGTTTTCAACCGGGATTTCAGTCCCTGATTTCACCGAGTCTGAGTTTTGGTTTATAGTGTTTGCTGCGTATTTGCTTTAAGCTGGGTTATAGTTTGTTGATTTGGGTTTTTACTGATTCGTTTTATTTTGAGTTTCGAGCAAGCACCCGAGTCATGGCTGAGTTTTCGTCTGAGTAGCCGAGTCAGTACACTGAGACTCGTCTGCTCTGCTTTCATCGAGTCGTAGTTTTCAGTTTTGTGCACGGAATCTTTCACCCGAGTCAGTTGAGTCATCTGCCGAGTTCAATCCTGCTTGCTGTTGTATGTTGTTGATTTGTTTTGCTGCGTACTGAGTCGTTTTTGCTGAGTTTAGTTAAGCGAGTAGTAGACTCCTGGGTTTGTGGTTTGTGAGTATTCAGTTGGTGGCTTTCATGTTAAACTTACCTAGTGCAGCATCTGTTCTTTTTAATTTCTTCTATTCACTGTTTTCGTTCATTACAGTCAAGTTTTAGACGTTGGTTTTGGACAATTTCAAGTATTCTACTTTTAAATATTCTACGACAATGTTTTCTAAATCTTTTTCATTGATAAATAGTTAAATTAGATTAATCAAAAAGATCATATTAATTTAGATAATGATTAACTAGACTTATTAATTTGGAAATCTTAAACTCTTTCTCAAAATTTGTTCTAATTCGCCTAGATTATTAATTTAAAGTTGCGAGAATATAATTTAATCCCTGTGGAACGAATCATAAATACTAAAACGAAGATCGTGCGCTTGCGATTTTAAAATCATATTTTCTAGCACATCAAGTTTTTGGCGCCGCTGCCGGGGATTAAAATTTATTTTTCGCTCCTTTATTTTTAATCTTTCGGATTAGCTTGTTTTCTCACTATTTTTTGTTCTTTATTTCGAGGAGGAATAGTCTTGATTCATGGAGTAAAGTGAACAAATTTTGCTCGGATTTGGAAGCTTGCTTTGGTATCTCGTATCTCTCCACTTTTTTCGTCTTTATTTAGAAAATCACAAACAAATTTGAAAATTGAAAAACACAAACAAATTAAAAATTTAAAATCCAAAAATAGTAGTTAGAATTAAATATGTGTTGCATCATGCATTTTTACACTTAGGGCACATCATTTAGATTTTAATTTTTGTTTTTAAATTTTCGTACCTTAAATTGTGGTGATCGCTGGAGGACCCTAAGGTGCGTTAATTTCTTCCTTTCTTTAGAGTAAATCACGTAGTGTAGAAGCATCCATATTTGTTTATAGCTTTTATTATCTCGTTGTGTGGTGCATCATTTTAAATAAATCCTAAGGGCAAAACCCACTCACAAGATAAGGGAAGGGATTTCATCACTCTTTCCTTGGCCCACAACGACTTAATTCTTCATTTTGCATTCCCTAGCCTTTTAATAAAATTGAATTAGACGTTAGCCCCTAGGATTTCGCGCTCAACTAGGAAGGTACCTAAAAGACGAGATAATCTTTTATTATTCCGACTCTTCGGTGTCTAGGACAAGCGAAAGCTTACCTGGCCGATTAAGGTTTGGTGTCTAAGCGCGGAGATTGGCCTCTTGGCAATGCCTGCTCCAAACTGGCCAGACCGGTCCGAATAATTTTGGATTGATCGAGTTTTTGGTGGTCCTTAACGTTAGGAGCAAGGTCTAGTTCACTTTTATTAGGGAACCCTAGAATTAAGTTTTTCTTTCACTTTTACACCCTTTCTTTTGTTTGTTTTATTTCTTCGCACTTATTTGCTACGTGTTTACTATCTAGTTTATGCGAACTACTTGGGTTAGGAGCGAATCGTCTAGATTAGTTAGACCGATCATCGAAATTCCTTCTTCGTCCTCTTCAGACTCCGAACCCATAGAAGCTAGCGAACCGATAGTAAACATGGCATTGTCTCTTAAAGACCGCTGTTACCCGTCCCGTTCCGCTCAACCATCATGCATCACCCTTCCTCCCGTTAATGGGAATAATTTCGAGATTAAGGCACATCACATTAGTATGTTGCCTAAGTTTTTAGGGAGTGAAGGTGAGGATCCCTATCTTTTTATCCAAGAATTTGAGGAGGTTTGCGGTTTGCAAAAACTCCAACAATTGAGCGAAGATTCCATTCGGCTTAGACTTATCAACTTTGCTTTAAAAGAAAATGCTAAAAAATGGTTGTATAGTCTTCCCGTCAATTCTATTTCCACTTGGGAGGGCTTTGTGGTAATGTTTCTTAAAAAGTATTTTCCAAACCACAAAACGACTCGAATTACAAATGAAATAAATCAATTCCATCAAAGGGAAAATGAGTCTTTTTGGAAATTCTTTGATCGTTTCAAAAATCTTTTATCACAATGCCCCCACCATGGAATAGAGAAATGGAGACTTTGTAAGATTGTGTACGAGGCCTTAGATAGTCAAACAACCGCTTTGTTAGAATCTATGTGCCAAGGCAAATTCATGGAGAAAGATGAGGATCAAGGGTGGGAGTTTTTCGAGGACTTAGCCGAGAAAACAATGTTATGGGAGTCTACTAGGGAACCAAAAAAATCGATCGAGGCATCTAGCTCTAGGGGTTTGCACTCGATAGGAAACAATGTGGCAACCGATGCCAAATTAGCAACCCTTACTAAGAGACTCGAGGCTTTAGAGTCTCATAGTGGCCCCTCATCTTTGCCTATGTTCCCGAACTATAATGCTTCCCATCCCGAGATCCAACAATCTCATGATTTTGAGCAAGTGAACGCGATGTTTCAACCTAAGTCTAGAAATGATCCTTTTGCACCTACTTACAACCCCGGGTGGAAGAATCACCCGAATTTTTCGTGGAACCAAGGTCAAAACTTTCAAACTCCACAACCTAATTTTCCTAGGCCCAATCCCAATTCTTTTCCGAATTATCAAAACCCGAGTCAAGCTCCGTTGAATCCTCCCGGGTTTAATGATTCGGATAAGAGACTCAATTCCTTAGAAAAGAGCATAGAGGCCTTAGTGAAATCGCAAACTAACTTGACCCAATCCCAACAAACTTTCATGCAAACTTTAACCCAAGATAGGCAACTTTTGCATTCTAATGTGCAAGCCGTCTCTAAGTTAGAGTCCCAATTGAGTCAATTAGCGAGCACGTTGTGTGAACGAGAAAAGAACAAATTCCCTAGCCAACCGGAGCCGAACCCAAAATTTCCACTTAATCAAAGACCCCCGGATAATGTGCATTCGGTCATTTCTCTTAGGTCGGGTAAACAAGTTGATACCCAAGTTGGTGAGAACCTCGGTAAGAAAGGGGATTCGACTTCTAACCCAAGTCCACCCCGCACTACCATTAATCATGACAAACCCGAGAGTTCAAAAGCCCGTGAGGAGTCGAGTGACCCAAACCCGGAACCCGAGTTGCAAGGTGAAGTAGTCTATAAACCGAGAGTCCCTTACCCACAAAGACTTATTTCACCTAAGCAATCGGCTCAAATGGAGAAGATTTTGGAAGTGTTTAAGCAAGTCAAGGTCAACATACCCCTTTTAGATGCAATTCAACAAATTCCTTCATATGCTAAGTGTCTTAAGGAGTTATGTACCCATAAGAGAACTAACCATGTCCCTAAGAAAGCTTTCCTTACGTCTCACATAAGTTCGATTCTTTCAAACCAAATTCCCGTGAAATACAAGGACCCCGGTTGTCCTACAATTTCATGTGTCATAGGAGAAACTTTTGTGGATAAGGCGTTACTTGATTTAGGGGCTAGTGTTAATCTCCTTCCATATTCTGTATACCAAGCCTTAGGTTTAGGGGAGCTCCGACAAACCAATGTCACACTTCAATTAGCCGATCGATCCATAAAAATTCCTAAGGGAATGATCGAGGATGTGCTAATTAAAGTAGGTGATTTCGTGTTTCCGGTAGATTTCGTCGTCCTAGAGACCGAGCCGGTGAGGAACCCGAAGAATCAAATTCCCATCATCCTAGGACGACCCTTTTTAGCTACATCCAACGCGTTGATTAATTGTAGGAATGGCCTAATGAAGTTAACATTTGGCAACATGACAATCGACCTCAACATCTTTCATGTAGGGAAACAATCTGATGATTTCTATGATCAACCTATGGACGTTAATCTAATTGATGAAATAGTTGATCAAGATCTCATGAATCCCAAAGATGCCCTTGAATTTTGCTTAAAACATTTTGGAGAGGATTGGGATGTTTCCAACTACACGCATGAGGTCAACCAAATGTTAGAATCCACCATTCCTACAACAAGTCAAGAGCGTGATGTTGAACCCGAGCATTTGCCTTTACCTAAGAAAACCGTTGAGTCACAACCGCCGGAAGTAGAACTCAAACCTCTTCCCGACACTCTTAAGTATGCATTTCTAGGCCCTAACGAGTCCTACCCCGTCATCATTGCCTCTAATTTGACTACGTCACAAGAGGAAGAACTTTTAGGAATCCTTAGAAAGCATAAGGGAGCGATAAGATGGAGCATCTCGGACATTAAAGGAATTAGCCCGGCGATTGTTCAACATAGGATTCATTTGGTAGAAGATGCAAAGCCCGTGAGAGAACCTCAAAGGAGGTTGAATCCTCCCATGATGGAGGTAGTTAAGAAAGAGATTCTTAAGTGCTTAGACAATGGGATCATTTATCCCATTTCCGATAGTAAGTGGGTGAGTCCCGTCCATGTAGTGCCTAAAAAGTCGGGCATTACTTTAGTGACCAATGAGAACAATGAGCAAGTTCCAACCCGTGTCCAATCCGGTTGGAGAATGTGCATAGACTTTAGGAAGCTCAATGCCGTCACTAGGAAAGATCATTTTCCTTTGCCCTTTATCGATCAAATGCTAGAGAGGTTAGCGGGTCATGCATTTTATTGCTTCTTAGATGGTTACTCGGGATATTTTCAAATCCCGATTGCTCCCGAAGACCAGGAAAAGACCACCTTTACTTGCCCTTTTGGAACCTTCGCGTATAGACGTCTAGCTTTCGGCCTAACCACGGGCCCGTCCACGTTCCAAAGGTGCATGACTAGCATCTTCTCAGAAATGATAGGTGACTTTCTAGAAGTCTTCATAGATGATTTTTCCATCTTTGGACCATCTTTTCACCAATGCCTTAACAATCTAGATCGAGTGTTGAAAAGATGTGAGGAAACGGATCTAGTGTTAAATTGGGAGAAATGTCATTTCATGGTTAAGGAGGGAATCGTTCTAGGGCATAAAATTTCTGAAAAAGGGATCGAAGTAGACAAGGCTAAGGTTGACCTAATAGCTAATCTCCCACCCCCCAAGTCCGTTAAGGAAATTCGTTCTTTCCTTGGACATGCGGGATTTTATCGTAGATTCATCCAAGATTTTAGCAAAAAGGCCCGACCTTTAACCAACCTTTTAGCTAAGGATGTCAAATTCGAGTTCACAAGCGAGTGTATTAATTCCTTCGAAGACCTCAAGAGAGAATTGACCTCGGCCCCGATCATGAAGTCTCCCGATTGGAGCCAACCTTTTGAGCTTATGTGTGACGCATCCGATTATGCGATAGGAGCGGTTTTAGGACAACGAATAGATAAGAGGCCTCATGTCATTTACTACGCTAGTAAGACCTTAAATGATGCCCAACTCAATTACTCTACCACCGAGAAGGAACTTCTAGCCGTAGTCTTTGCCCTAGAAAAATTTCGCTCTTATCTTATCGGGTCCAAAATCATTGTTTACACCGACCATGCCGCTCTTAAGTACCTTTTCTCTAAAAAAGACTCAAAAGCCCGCTTGATTAGATGGGTATTGTTGCTCCAAGAGTTTGACTTAGAGATTAGGGATAAGAAAGGTTGTGAGAATGTTGTTGCCGATCATCTTTCTCGATTAGTGGTTGAATCCACTAACGACTTGCCCTTAAGCGAGTCATTTCCCGATGAACACCTTCTCTCGATTTCCACTCTCCCTTGGTTCGCCGACATAGTCAATTACTTAGCAACCGGTGACATTCCCTCGACATGGTCCAAAAATGATAAAGCCAAGTTCTTTTCTCAAGTGAAACATTTCTTTTGGGACGACCCGTATCTCTTTAAGCATTGTCCCGACCAAATCATTAGGAGGTGTGTCCCAAATAGTGAGTTTCATAGCATCCTCTCATTTTGTCACGATCAAGCATGTGGAGGTCATTTTAGTGCGAAAAAGACCGCCGCTAAAATCCTCCAATGCGGTTTTTATTGGCCTACTTTGTTTAAGGATGCCGCCGAGTATTGTTCCGCATGTAGTAGGTGTCAACATCTAGGAAGAATCACTAGGAGGAACATGATGCCTATGAGCCCAATCCTTGTTATAGAGCTCTTTGATGTGTGGGGCATAGATTTCATGGGCCCATTTCCTAGTTCGTTTGGCCACCTTTACATCCTTCTCGCGGTTGATTACGTTTCTAAGTGGGTAGAAGCCATCCCGACCCGGTCCAATGACAACAAAGTTGTCCTTCGATTCCTTAAAGAGAATATCTTTTCTCGATTTGGTACACCTAGGGCTATCATTAGTGACCAAGGGACGCATTTCAAGAACCGTCAATTCGAGTCACTTCTTAAGAAGTACTCCATCACTCATAGGTTGGCTACCCCTTATCATCCTCAAACTAGTGGCCAAGTAGAGGTCTCAAACCGGCAAATTAAGCAAATCTTAGAAAAGACGGTCAACTCGAATAGGAAGGATTGGTCCACCAAGTTGATAGATGCCTTATGGGCCTATCGGACCGCCTTTAAGACCGTCTTAGGAATGTCTCCCTATAGACTCGTGTATGGTAAAGCTTGCCATTTGCCGGTTGAGCTAGAGCATAGGGCCATGTGGGCCATTAGAGAATTGAACTTCGACTTACCCACCGCCGGTAGTCATCGGAAGTTGCAATTGACCGAGTTGGACGAACTTAGGAATGATGCCTACGAAAATGCTAAAATTTACAAAGAGAGAACCAAGGCCTTTCATGATAAAACCATTTTGAGAAAATCCTTTTCTCCCGGCCAAAAAGTTCTTCTCTACAACTCTAGGCTTCATTTGTTTCCCGGAAAGTTGCGTTCTAGATGGGATGGTCCTTACATTGTTCAAGTTGTGTTTCCTCACGGTGCTGTTGAAATTCAGGATCCTAAAAATGGTAATGTTTTCAAAGTTAATGGTCAACGTCTTAAACCATTTTTAGAACTGCCTGTTGATTCGGAGGAAGAGGTCATCCACCTCATCGACCCTTGATCATGTAAGTTGCTTCAGTAATTAATAAAAATCCCCTTCATCTCCTATTCAGGTATTTTTCCTCTTTACTCTCTCATTTCAATTCTTTCTTTTGCATACATTGAGGACAATGCATGATTTAGGTATGGGGAGGGCTTTAGTGTATTTCTAAAAAATGAAAAACCCTAAAAAATGAAAAAATTAGAAAATCCAAAAATAGAGATACTTTTAGGTAAGTTGTCTTTCCCTCACTCGAACTTTAGGAGTAGTTGGTGTTTAGCATGTTTTCGAAAAGTATATATATGTAGTGTCTTTTAGATAATTTGAACATAGTTGAGTAAGGTTGCCTTTTGAAGCTTGTATCGACCGATTTGTACTATTAAATTCCAAGATGGCACACACTTTCGCACGAGACCTTTGATGGAGAGATTGTCTAGTGATATTATTCGATACCTGAGAGAGAACCCACATGTTGAAACAATGTCGAATCGAACCTTTGCGAAAAAAAAAAAAAAAGAGAAAAAGAAAGAAAAATAGAAAAAAAAAAGAAAAAAAAAGAAAAAAAAAAGAGAGAGAAAAAGGAATAACTACTTCAATACCCATTGTTCTTTATAGATAAAATCTTTAGATAAATGGGCAAAAGTAGATTGGCTAGTCTCGTTTTGTGGCCTTTGTTACTCGAGTAATTAAGTCCGTAGGGGGATTTCAAAACCTAGTGCCCTAAGACCATTTGGTTTGGGAGTCACTGACCCAAAGCTCGCTACATGGGTAACATTGTTTGCCTAAGAAAACGGACAAAATAAAGTCAAAAAAAAGAAAAAAAAAAGAGAAAAAAAAAAAGAAAAGAAAAGAAAAGAAGAATAAGAGTTTGTGAAGTTTGGCTAGATATTTGTTTCGATAGAGATTGGGTCAGTTCAAAATTGGTTGAAAAAGAGAAAATGTTCTTAGACAATTAGGATCCATCAAAGGCCTTAAATTACTTACACTCCTTGGATTTCTAGTAAATCTTTGTGTCGATGCAAGTGAATTAGAAACAACTGTATCTTGATTATTAGTAGATGAGTCTTTAAGTCGTATTTTCCTTAAAAACGCTTTTTGTTAACACCAACGAAATTAGAGTAGAGTCGAGTAGACGCTTGCTAGAATGTCTCAAAGATTTTATGGGTATATCTTCTGTAAACCCTTAGGAGACAAAACTCCTCTTGTAGAGATCGTCTACGAGTTTAACGGGTTGGTGAACCTAAAATCACCCGTCACGCCTACGAAAAGGAGCCTAGGAATCGCATCTAGTTTTCTTAGTTTATTTTCTTTGCTTTTGATTTTACTCGAGGACGAGCAAAATTTAGGTATGGGGAAGTTTGATAAGTGCATATTTTTAATATTTTAAATGCCTAATTATTGCTTGTTCTCACTTATTTATTTGTTTATTTGTCTTTTTTTAGGAAAATTGCAAAAGCTTGAAGAAATAAAAGATTAAAGCAAAAAGGAGGAAAAGATGGGAAGAAAAGGATCAAAAGGGAATATTCTAAAGGAAGCATCTAGATGGGACACCTACACCCCCTCTCAACCCTAATTTCCCCCTATAAATACACACCTTCTCATCATGTTTCAACCAACCTAGTAACCTAGCCACCTACAAACCTAGGATTTTCTTCTTTTAGTAGCCTCCTTTCTCTAGTCTAGATCTAGTTTTAATTTGTATGCTCTCTCCTCCTTTTGTAAACACATTTTAATATTTTAATGCAAGATTTCATATTTGTTCTTACATTCTTGTTCTTTATGTTTCCTTTGGCTATGAAATCTTCCTCTAACTACAAAGTTCAAAATTGTTTGTAGATTGGAAGGAGCCTTTAATCTAATTAATTAAGCTCTTGTCTTAGATTTAGTTTGTTTGGATTGGAATTAAGTTCTCGCACATAAATAATGTTGTGTTGGGGGCTTAGTTTCTCCTTTGATTAGTTTTAATTAATAAAAACTATCACCTGTCTCTTGCTTTAAAAAACCCAGTTACTACTTTATGATTGTTTAATGTTTTTAAACACTTAACAAAATACCCCCTCCCCTGTTTTCATTTCGTTATTCACTAAACGATACTGCCCTGTTTTTGTTCCACTGAGTCGCTAGTTTCCTCCGCTGAGTTACAAAACCCATTTCCGCGTTAGAGTTTTATTTCATGTCTCTTTTGTCGATTTCATTTACTGAGTTGCTGCGATTTTAGTCCTGATTTTGCTTGGGTTTTCCGAGTCGACTGAGTCTATGAGTCTTGCTTCGTTTTTTAATTGTCGAGTTTGTTTTGTTTCTTAAGTCGAGCCTGCGTTTTTCCGTTGCTGCGTTTTTGGTTCTTCTTGCTGTGTTTTTGTCGATTGTTAGAGTCAGTGTTTGCCGAGTCTTAATCGAGTCCACCGAGTCGCATATATTGCTCTTTTCTTTGTTTTCTTCTCCGAGTTAGAGTCCTGATTTGCTAGTCTTTAGTTTTGTTTTGGTTTAACCAAGTCCTGGGTTCCCGAGTGGTTTTATACTCCTGTAGTTTTGTATTTTCGAATGCTTTGAGTGGCTGAGTCGTCGTCGAGTTTGGCTGCGGTTTTGCTGGTTTTCAACCGGGATTTCAGTCCCTGATTTCACCGAGTCTGAGTTTTGGTTTATAGTGTTTGCTGCGTATTTGCTTTAAGCTGGGTTATAGTTTGTTGATTTGGGTTTTTACTGATTCGTTTTATTTTGAGTTTCGAGCAAGCACCCGAGTCATGGCTGAGTTTTCGTCTGAGTAGCCGAGTCAGTACACTGAGACTCGTCTGCTCTGCTTTCATCGAGTCGTAGTTTTCAGTTTTGTGCACGGAATCTTTCACCCGAGTCAGTTGAGTCATCTGCCGAGTTCAATCCTGCTTGCTGTTGTATGTTGTTGATTTGTTTTGCTGCGTACTGAGTCGTTTTTGCTGAGTTTAGTTAAGCGAGTAGTAGACTCCTGGGTTTGTGGTTTGTGAGTATTCAGTTGGTGGCTTTCATGTTAAACTTACCTAGTGCAGCATCTGTTCTTTTTAATTTCTTCTATTCACTGTTTTCGTTCATTACAGTCAAGTTTTAGACGTTGGTTTTGGACAATTTCAAGTATTCTACTTTTAAATATTCTACGACAATGTTTTCTAAATCTTTTTCATTGATAAATAGTTAAATTAGATTAATCAAAAAGATCATATTAATTTAGATAATGATTAACTAGACTTATTAATTTGGAAATCTTAAACTCTTTCTCAAAATTTGTTCTAATTCGCCTAGATTATTAATTTAAAGTTGCGAGAATATAATTTAATCCCTGTGGAACGAATCATAAATACTAAAACGAAGATCGTGCGCTTGCGATTTTAAAATCATATTTTCTAGCACATCATCAAGTTATGTATATTTTCTTTGGATCTAATTTTTTTGATCAAGTATGCGTTTAATTACTCCAAGAATGATTAAGTTGGGAGTAATTAAAGAAGTCTTTTTTTGTATGCTCAAGTTCTTAGGACTTCATGATTTTTTTTTCTTTTTGAATCATATGTATGATCAAAAGCATACTTGATTTACAAAACTCCTTTTAGAAAATAATATGAGATCTCGGAGATTGTAAAATATCAATTTTTTTTCTAATTTCGTACACAAACTTTGGTATGACCATGTAAAATTAAACTGGAGAAAATGTATGAATGACCAACCACTTTTAGTTGTGACTTTTGAAGTTTAGGATATAAGAAAGCTTCCTTGAATTATGTTCAAAATATTCGATATCTTTCCTGAGATAATAAAATCAAGTTAGTTTGGATCGAATGAGCTTTTTTAGCTTCTTCAAAGTCTAGCCAAGATAATAACAATAATAAAACTGTTGTTAAACTTTTCTTTTGTAGCTATTCTTTTTCTCCTACACAACACGAAGGTGATAAATGGGAGAATTATGATGCTTTTATAACAAATTCGACTCTTTTTCAAATATATCTTTTGTAGAAAATCAGTGCTCGTTAATGCGTTATACCCAATGACTAGTAAAAAAAGCCTTTAACAAACAGTTCGGCTCGGGAAATTCCTAAAATCCTTTGTCATAGCACGCTATTTTCAGTCAACCTGCGGAAGGCAACTGATTATGACGTAAATAAAGCTCGTTTTGCTACCAATCATAATCCATGATCTAATATTTTTGTTTGAAATGTGCCTTATAATTAAGATGCAAAAAACATCTTGTTGGTAACCTAAAAAATAATGAACTTGAAATGAAAACATGGAGTGAAAATTAATTTTTATTGGATACAAAACAAGCAAATATAAGGACATAAGTCTCATGTAGACAATAATATAACATAGTAACCAAAAGTCAAAAAGTCTAGATGTTTAATTCTGATATTTTTCCATAAATTAGTCCAAAGAAAAAAAATCCCAAATGCGTAAGATATTTATGATAAAAAGTAATTATCAATATTATGATATTTTTATTTAGATTTAATTTTAAAAAGTACAATAAATCTAATATACTAGTTATCCTCATTATTTTTAACGTTATTGTGATTTGGTATTCTAAAGTGGAGAATATACTTTATTTTACAGATATGATTGTAAAACTATCAACTGTAGACATATATGCGTTAGCGATTTTACAACTTATATACAAGTGCACGTATTGTTATAAACGATATCAAAAATTTGTTTCATTCATTTTCTCTAAAAGAAACATATTTCCGTTGATATTTGATGTCTTTTGTGTTCAAGTCATGTAATTGTAATGCAAGTAGATTTAGAACATTGCAACTAATGGTTAAAATAATAAAAATATTTGATATTTTGGTAATGTGAAAACAAAATTAGTTGAGAAGATACAGTAAATGTATAACATTTACCATTAGTAGCCCACCTAATTTCATTCATGCAAACTATAATTAAATGCGAATGAATTTCTACTTCCTAAACTATAACATAAAATCATCAGTTTGGTAGTAGATACTCAACAAATTATAATTATTTTGGCAGTATATACTCAAATTCAGTCTTGACGATGATAATCTTGCATAATTGTTTTAATTTTCGTATATTCCCCTTTTAAAAAGATATTATCTTCTTCTAAATTCGACTTGTAATAACATGAATTATTGTTATTGAATCTTTAGTTATTTTTATTCACTATTTAATCTGTTATATATTCCCACATTCCAGCCTCATTTGTTCTTCATTCTGTTTTAAATCTCAGAAATACATTTCTCGAATAACAACATTTGTATTCAACAGATCTGTCACGTTATCGGTATGTCTTCAAATCTTCAACTAATTTCTTGTTTAACACTACATGTTTCTTCTTTTCTTGAATGTGATTATAGTCTTGTTATCTTGTTTGTTAATTAGTTCACTATTTGATAACAAAATGTACATTTACCCTCTCTTCATATAGAGTAGATTGAAATCCAACTAGATATTCGTGCAATAATTTTTTCGAGTTTTGGCGATGGTCTTAGTCTCGAGCGTTGGACATTTGAAAAAATTTTGAACTGTATTAAATACTCCCTCCGTCCCTCCCATTTCTTATCAAATGGGTTGGGCACGGAGGTTAAGAAATATATATAAAGTAGTGGAAAAGAGGAAGAAAAGTGGGTGAAGTGGTGGGACCCATTGATTTTTAATGTATAAAAAGAAGATAGTAGAGTAAAAGTAGTGTGAAAAGGAAAGAAAAATGGAGAAATGGTGGGACCCATTAACTATTTTTGGTAAGTTTTGAAATGTAAAGAATTGGATGGGACACCCCAAAAAGGAAAGTGTAAAGAAATGGGAGGGACGAAGGGAGTAACAAATTATGGCCTAAATGTGTCTGAATAAGTAAAGAAAATCATATTTGGTACTTATTTAGAAGCACTTCGGATAGGGATGGGCATTTACCCCATCCCGCTCGACCCCGAGCCGATCCCCATCCCGTTCGGGTCGAGGATTCAGGGAATTTTTCAGGGTCGAGGCAGGGAATGAGGAGAGTTTTGCAAAAAATTCGGGGATCGGGGCGGGGTCGGGGATTCGTGTCTCCCCGCCCCGATCCCCGACCCCGATTGTATATATATGAAAATAATAATATATTTATATATACTACACTAAATAAATTATTAAAAATAAATATCTCTTATAATACTATTAAATTAAAATAATAAATTTTTTTTTATTGATCAATTATTATTATATTGTAATATGAATATATTTATAATTTTAAAATTGTCGTTTATTTATGATATAAATCAATTTTAATATTAAAAATATGAGATAATATCATTTTTATTAGTATATTATAAATTAGTATTTTGTTTTTTTATTAAAAAATATATTATATATTATAATTTTATATTAAGAAATAAATTACCCGAAACCCCGCGGGGATCCCCGTTCCCCGTTCGGGGCGGAGATCGGGGATAAAAAGAATTCTCATTCAGGATTCGGGGCGGGGTCGGGGATAGGTATCAAATTCGGAGATCGGGATGGGAATAGCACTCCCCGACCCCGAAATATCCCCCGCGCCCCATCCCTAACTTAGGAGGAGTACAATTATTTCTGAGGCTAATTCGTTTTTGCCAACATTTTTGAAATGTCCTATATGTGTTTGAATTGGTATTTTTATATATTTCCATCCACACGGGCTTCGGAGCATATTTCTATTTCTTAAAAAAAATTCTAGCACACAAATAAAACCTTAGATGCATACTTGTTTCATGTGTTGGTTAATGGCACGTCTAAAGGATATATGTTTTGACATGTCTTATTTTTAATTATTTTTATATTATACAACTTTTTTAACAATTATATTGAGTATAATATATTTGAATTGTATATACGTGGATAGTATAGATGATTTTTAAATGTAATTTAATTAGTCTCCAGGTAAGTTTAAATATTAATAACAAAAAAATATTCTATTAAAAATTTAAATTTGGAACTATGGATATAAATAGAAGTAAAAATCTCATTTATTCGAAGTATTCTAAAATCTAAAATTTTCGAGGAACTGAAAGCTATAAATTTTTTTTCTCTTATCATGCTCTCAAATTGTTTTGTTGAACAAAAAAGTAGAACAAAAAGATTTCTCACAATTACTATGCCGGTGTTTGGCACGGGCTTATAAGCCCGGCTTCTGAAATTACAAGTTAGAAGCACTTATTTGTATCGTTTGTGTAAGAAGTTAAGAAGTACTTATAAAAAGTTACAAATGCTAGCATTTAGTATGTGTCAATGGACAAGAAAAACTTTTAATTATTTAATTTATTTAGGAGTACATGTTTTACTTCAAAGTTTAAATATGTGAAATGGTACTGGTTAGGACAAAGGTTAGATAATCGTGCACTCCAGATTCCGGGAGAAAAACACTGGGACCCAAAGATCCTCAACTAAAGTTTATAACATAAATCAAGAAATAAAAAAAACTTTTACAAAAAAAGTATTAAAAAACTTCTTTCAAATTTTAAAATTCCTAAAATTAGCTCTGACCCTTTTAATATAAAGCCGGGCTAACAGTGTAAAAACTTCTATGAGCAATAAAAAATATCCTATCATATATATTGTTTAATTTTGATTTAATTTAATATGTAATTTTATTGAGTTTTATAATAAAAAATTATGAAAAATGTGAGTAATCAAACAGAGTTTTAAGTGACAGACTGTAAAGTTGCAGTGCAATGACACATTGTTAGCAAGTTTTGTAATATTACATTAAAATGGTCTGGCTTAATTCATCCCAGTTTACCTTCAGATTTAGAAACTAACCCAAATAAGGTTTATAGGAGTGCTTGACAAGACTTAAAGTTAACTCAAAGACTTATTACAGCCGTTGGATGAAGATCAATATACATGTACTTGTGTATGCTCAACTGTTCTATATAAATATTTATATAAATTTGTTATATTAGGCATGCAAATGGCTCCTCCTGAGTTCTGTCTCTCTGTCTCTCTCGAGCTCTACTGCCAAAGTGTTTATTTATGTTCTCACCCCATTTATAGTAACTTCAGTTCCTTGCATTTTAGAGAGAGAAAAGGTTGCAGAGGGAGAGAAAAATGGCATCCAGGGGAAGAGGAAGACCAAGAAAGGTTTGGGGTTTTGATATTCTACATGGGTTTTTGGTTTTCTTGATTTTTTTGATTTCTTGAATATTTTTTTTAATTTTTTTAATTTTTTTTTAGCCTAGGGAGTCCAGGATGGATGCAGCAGTGGACAAAATGGTGACGTTTGGGTTTGAGGAGAAAGATATCAAGGAGACTGTGAAGGAGCTGTTAACGGTTTGATGCTTACTTCTTGTTTTTTTAAAGATTTTTGTTGATTTATTGTGTAAGAATGTGTACCCGTTTGTGTATTTGAGTGTTTTGTAGTGAAAAACATTAGTATGTATGTGCTTTTTTATTTGGGGAATGTTTGATAATGTCATTGTTTTGTTGAGATTCTTTCTTGGTTTATTGTGAAATTTGATCCCTTGTGTGAGAGTATTTTGCAGTGTAAAACAGTGGTGTGTATGCGATTTTATGTTTGTTTTGCACTTGCCCTTGTGATCAGGAGGGCTTTGATTTTGGAAAATTTTAGATATCAAAAGGGGCTGATGTTGTACTTTTTGGTGGGAATTATTACTGATTTTAGGTCTATGGTGGTGGACCTGAAGCTTGGCCTGTTATTGAAGATGGCTGTTATAGTATGCTTCTTGAAATTCTTTTAAGCAAGAATTTAGAGAAAGATGAAGGCGGGCCAAGTCAGACCCGAAATGAAGAGGGAACAAATGGACTTGAAGAGACAATGGTAATATATACTGTCCTTAAAAAATGTGTGAAGTATACATTTTTGATTTTGCCAATAATTTATATATATACCGATGATTAAGGGGATAATATAATCTTTATTATCTTAGGGGATCAGTCTTCATTAGTTTATGTCTGAGGTGTTAGATTGTTGGGATAATGGATGTCTAGAGGATAAGTTCATCAATTATCAGTAACCAAGACATGCCAACAGTAATTTTACGGAGTTGAAATATTGTGTTTATGACCATTAGCAATATGGTGTATGTTTGTGTGAAGTTTGTGGAATACACTGTTAATCAGCCCATTGTTAGCAATTTGTTCTTTATAGTGCCAAAGTTCTGTTATACGTTGTTGTGCTAGGTGATTCTGCCAATACTCCATACTCTAGCTTTAACTGTGTCCTCTTCTATGTATTTCTACTAGAAATGTAATGCCTAAGTGATGACTGGATATTGGGTTTTGCATGTGTACTAGTATAACCAATCACTTATTTATATTTGTGATAGCTTATTGTTTTAACATTTATCTTGTCATCAAAAGATAGCCATGTAAGCTAGAATTTATGAGAACAGAGTACAATATCTCCCTTTCCATTCCTAGCGTTCTTTATACAGCCATGCAGTTAATATAGTCCTCGCCCTGCGTCTTCACATATAATGTTGTACATGATGTAATCTGATCTTTTTCCTACTTATTACTCTGGTTCAACTGTACGAACTACTGAGGATTTAGATGATATATATAGGCCTGCTACTATAGAAAAAGTAAAGCACAAATTATGTGCTAAGTGGATCTACTGTAAACTGTTTATGCTTGATTTTAAGCTTGAAGTAAAATTGAAACTAGAGAAGTCTAAGATCAAGTTGTACATGGTATGAACAAGTGTACACCGCCTTATATCCTGATGATTATGTCGTGACAGCACAAAACAACAACAAACACAGCCAATTTGAGTGTTGAATTTTGATTTAACTATATATATTGGATCGAGATGAAGATGGAGACAATGCAGCCAAGAAACCAGCTATAGGTTCCTTTATAAGTCAACAGTCCAATACTGCCTACTGAAGTTTTACAAACTCTAGCTTTTGTTAATCCCAGAAAAGATTTTGTTGCACAGGGCAATGAATTGTTTAGGAAATGATTTATTGCAAATTCAATTGTATAGAATCCAATACTAATTTTAATATTTACCTTTGACTTGAGTTGAGTACACTGACTGATTGTCATTATCATTCCTATAACTCTGTTTGACACTCTTCGTCATGAAATATTTGAACCTTGATCTTTTGCTAAGCATCAGACCTGGGCATTGGTTTGGATTTTTAGAGGTCTTCAGGTTAGTACATCAATTCTCAGCAACCAAGAAACCAGCAATAAAATTTAGTATGGTATGTGTTCATGTGTAGTCTTTGGGATGTATTAATTACTCCCTCCGTCCCCTTTTACACGTCCATTTTCAAAATAAGTTGTCCCTATTTACATGTCCATTTACAATTTTAAAACAAATTTAATGATAGTTTTTCAGATCTATCCTCATAATTTGTAGTATTTCCAAGTCTTGACTTATTAAAAATTTGGTTGAATTCAAGTTTTCAAGACATTAATTAGGGGTATTCCATCATTTTCAAGGCATTAGTTAGAGGTATTCAAGAAAAAAGTTAACATAATCAATTCTTCCTTGGTATGTGTGTTTTTTCCAAAATGGACATGTAAAAGGGGACGGAGGAAGTATTGTTTATCAACCCGGTAATAGCCTTTTCTTTCTAGTGCCATGGTTCTGTTTAGCATCTGTTATTATGAAATATTTTGATCTTGATCTTTTGTTTAGTATTTGACCAACTCCTTTTACTTATCACTCGTTTTCATTGCTATGCTAGATGATTGTCTGTCCATATTCCATACTTTAGCTTAAACTTGCATCGTCCTCTATGTAGTACTATTAGGAATGTCGTGTCTGGGTGATGCCTAGGAGGGTCGTAGTTTTTCATGCCTACAAGTTTAATAATGACATTGTATAATTATTTCTTTTGTTAGCACTTGTGTTATTATTGACATGATATTCTAATCCACCCTTTTCCATGTATGATAGACTAGGAGTCTGGGGATAAAGCCCCTTTAACGTCTATTGCTGTTCATTACTCTGGTTAACCAACTAAATATTTACTGAGGAGTTACACGTTCTAAACTGTTAATGCTTGTTGAACCTTTGAGTGTAGATGGTAGGGAGAAGTCTGATGTCCCACGAGCCTATGCATGGTATTAACAAGTCCACATCAATTAATATATTAACTTCGTAATGCAGCTAATCTAAGTGTTAATTTGATCTCATCTATAGATTTGCTTGTATGATTTTAATGTGTACTTGTCAAAGTTGCTTCATCAACATTCACCCACAGTCTGGTATTTGCTCGTGTCCTTTTTCATACAACTTTGACAAGTACAACTTTAGCTTATTGGAGTCCTCCAACTTCAGCTTTCGTTCATTTCAGATTAGTTTTTTTTTCCTTTTGTATAATTAGCGTTTGACAAATCCTTAGAAATTATGTACTTACGTGTATTTTTACTAGTTTCTTGAATATAATAGTTTACTTGTTTGTTTATTGAGATTGCCTTATCGCTTATTGTTTATGTTGACTCAACTATGAGTTTATTGATTTTCCTTTATGTTTTCAGTATGGATGGTGGAGAGTGGTCCGAGATTACTAAGATAAAGTTGTTATACAATGACTTATATATTTATATTTTCCGGCAACATCACAAAACAACCGAAGAACACAGTCAGTTTAGGTGTTTAGTTGATTCAACTATGAGTTGATCACTACTTTATTATGTAGTGCACACTTGAAAGTTACCACATAAAGTCCACAGCCCTCCAACTTTGCCTTCACTCTCGTATTTCACATTAAATTCAACGTATGCATCATATAGGAGTTATGACCACAGCTTATGTAAATCCCGGGTTATATTTTCAGTCAAACAGAAAGTAAATTTGTAACATATAATTTAATACAAATCTCACTGTATACTGCACTGGGTTCTTACCAAGTTAAATTATTAATTGTTACTTAACTAGAATTAAGATGAGGACCTATTTCAAAGCATTGTCTGCTTCAAAAGGCCGTGAAAAGATTGCCAACTTGTGATATGGACTGAGATAGTTCTCAGTTACAGTGAAGTGTTCTGCAGTGGACCTCATACATTGTAAGCATCAGTCGGTGTTGTGTCATTGATTTTCATGTCATCTTCATTAATTTTATCAGTCTGTGTTGCGTCATTGATTTTCATGTCATCTTCATTAATTTTATGTCATCTGCAAAATTCTCCCTGTTAGCATGTTCATTATGTGCCTTTAAGCTACTACTACCGGGTGGATCTCAGTGATAAAATTTAAGGGGAGCACGTTTTTTAAATGGCAAAAAGCATTATTTGTCATTTCTTATAATGATATCAGATATACATAACATCACAAGTAGAGTATCTAATATAATTAGCTGTCTTCTGTTTTGAACCTTTGCCTCTGTTTTAATTTCTTACAAAATCCAAGCGGCACTTTTTTCTTCAAGGGGATGGCAGCTCATCGTTGTTAGCTGATTGCTTCTCCCTGGAAACACTTATATTTTTAGTTTGTATGATATATGATGAACTATAGCTACTACTGTATCGCCTGAATATATAAAATTTTGTCTCTAATCATGAAGACATATATGTCTTAGGTTATGATTTTTACACTTATTGCTGTGACAAATTTATTACGATAAATTAAATTGGCAAGTATCAACCTTTGTGCATATGATTGCTTTTTGTAGGCCGCTGGACTGGGGAATACTACACCATTAGGTGATACGGATCCTGCAAATGATGACGCGGAACAGTATATGGATACTACACCCGTAGGTAGTACTGAGCCTCGACATGATGCTGAACCGCCTTTTTCCGACATCACTGATAATGCATCGGGAACTGAGAACACAGGTACACAATAAGATTCTCATTATCATCTCAATTATAAAAAATAGGTAAAGTTTATGTCTCACCTATTTGTAGGATACAGAGTTATTGACTTTATGGTAAAACAATTTGAGTACATAAATGACAGTATAGCTATACATATGTCTTGTGGTTTGAATACCAAAATACTTAAGTTGCAGAATGTAGCGAGATATTGGTTTTTACATATCAAATAATTAGAATGATGTTCTTGGTGCAGGTATGGAAGAGTTTCGTGGAGGGGTTAACCTCGAAAATACTGAGACCAACCTACCCCCAGCCATCCTCACTCCACAACCACCTGTCAACACTATTCCAAAGAAACCACGCAGGCCTTGTTACGGGTGGATCAGTGAAGACGAAGAGGAAAATGATGGCATTGTGCATCTCCCTGCCAGAGTACCAGGGAAAACTGTACGAAAATCTAGATGGGATGTTGGACCAAATGATATATAAACCTCAGCTACATCCATTCAGGAATTTTTTTATGGTTTTTGTTTTCTATCATGTCTTGGAAGTTGTTTCTACATTTTTAGTGAGAAAACCCATGAATGGCTAGTTCTTATGATTAATGTAGAAGTATAACTTGGAGCAAAGTTCTCAAATAACCGCATTTCATATGGTAAACTTTCAGCATCATTTTGAAGATTTTCTTAATGTGTTTCTTCCTATTTTTTCAAGAGAAGTTTTCTTTTCAAATTCAGTGGCAAGTTTGATTTTATATCAGGATGGCTTTGTGGTATAAACCAGGGTATTGGTTATATCTGCGGCCTTAGTTCTATCATTCTGTTAAATGCATAAAATTGTTCATAGCTAAATGCTTACATGAATCCAGGTTCCATGAATCCCGACTTCTAGCTGCTACCTTGAAGTGGAAAAAAAAAACCGATCAACTAGCTCTGTCGGCCTTCAAAGCAAAGATTTTTCATGATCCTCGACGATCTTTTAGCTCATGGAATAGATTTTAACATTTCAGGAGATTGCCAAGGTCAGCAAGTTGAAACGAGTTCTTCTTTCTAACAAGAAACTTTCAGGGAACCTTCTATGTTGGATGAGATACATTTCGAAAATAATGAATTAAACTGAACTATTCCTCCTGGTTTTGGGAATTTCCAGTGCTAGTCTTCTTAGATTTGTCTCAGAATGACCTTAGTGAAACTATACCGACAATCCACATATGACATTTCACCTTTTTCTGTTCCAGTTATATATTTCACATGCAGGGACGAAGCCACACGTAAAACTCGCGATCGGTGGGAGTCTGGGACCAATTCAAAATAATATTAAAAATATGTTGATATAAATTAAATCTATGAAATAATTTACATAAAATTCAAATATCCTGCGTTCGTTTGAATCATGAAATCTCGAAATTCATCTATTAAATTCTCAGTATTATAAAGAAAAAAGTAAATTAAATCTTATATGCAGTATATTTAACTGTTAGGAAGGGGGGCCAGACCTAAAATTCTATATTCTTTAACAGAAAAAATAATATATATAATAAAACATTAGATGAATTTAATGTTTTTGAAATCCGTTAAATTATATTTAATAATATAATGATAATAATTAGACATATAGATTAAAATAATCATACTTATATTATGTATTATTTTTTTTTGACAGTTATATTATGTATTAACTAATTAGGTGTGTTACCACTTATTATCTTGACTCGAACTTTCATATTTTCTAATAATAATATTCATAATTAACTTTAGTTCCAAGTTATTAATTTCTTTTGTGAAACGAGAAATAACTCCTAATTAATTATAATATAGACCGACAATATCTCTCAACAATTCACTTTATATTCGGAATCTATCCTAACACAAATATGATTAAAAGATAAAATTAACTAATTCAAAACGAAAAAAATATATGTACTGAGTTTTAAATAATCCGGGCTATTTAACTAGAGGCGACAGAGGAGAACACTTCTATATTTTAAATTTAGTATAATTAAAAGTTATGAGGCGACGGTAAAAGATGGAGCACAATAAAAAGGTAATATACACGATTGCATTCCTTGACTCGATAAAAGGGCTCTGATATTATTTTTAAGACTCTTAAAAGTTAAGGATGAAATTATTTTGAAAGCATGGTGATTTAATTTTGAAGGTTTTTAGATGATTTTATTTTGAAAGTTTTTAGGAGTTAATTATGATTTTATTTTAAAGCCCTTAGAAGATAATGGTGATTTTATTTTGAACTTCCTTAGAAAGCAAGGAACAGGCCACCCCTTAGGAGTTAAAGTAATTTAGATAATTTTATATTGAAGGCCTTTAAGAAGTTAGTAAGGGTGATTTTATTTTGAAAATCCTTTAAATTTTTAAAGTCTTACGAGCGACTATTTTGAAGACCCTTAAGAATTAAGAGTGATTTTAATTTGGAGGCAAAAATGATTGCATTTTGAAGGCCCTTAGAAAATAAGAGTGATATTATTTTGAAGACCTTTATTAATTAAGTGATATTATTTTGAAGGCTCTCAGGATTTATTTTGAAGGTCGTCAAGAGTTAAGGGCGATATTATTTTGAAGGCGCTTAGGAGTTAAGGAAAGCCCTGAGGATTAATAATATTTTGTAGATTACAGGGATGGCTCTGTTACTTGATGTGTCTCTATTGCTCACTAAGAAGATCGAAGGGATTGCTCAATTGGTTAAGGAGGGAATTTCTATCCTCTTGGTCACGGGTTCGAATCCTAAAATGAGAAGAGTTTGTGATTATGCCTCCTAGACCAAAACTTGTCGCTTAAGTGCAATTTACCTGATTCACGTGATTTGCAAGATACTGCGTCAGCTCGTAGGTTTATCCGGTGCGCATCCGAAGGATAGTGGCTTGCAGGTTCCTATGCGTCAGCTCGTAGGTTTATCCGGTGCGCATCCGAAGGATAGTGGCTTGCAGGTTCCTACGGTAAGAAAAACAGATATATCTCTCCGTCTTATTATAAAGACAAGAGGGATGTCTCTGTTACTTATTTTGAAGACAAAAAAATTTATCACTACATCTTGCAATTGTGAAAAATCTTACAAGGAGCATGTTTTTAAGAAATCAATATACCGTGACAATTTTCAATCGTCATGCTAATTATAATTTGAATTGCGCTTGTAAAATATTTTTCTTATATTGTCGCAGTAATACATATGTCAAAAAAGAAATTTCAAACTTGCAAACTAAACTTGTCAAGTAGGACAGCCTGAACAAACTTGTAATTCCCACAATGCTACACTATCTTCTAATTTCTATTTATTAAGTCGGATTAATAATTAATTACTTGACCACAAGTAATTATCCTTTCTCTGAAACGAGAAAAGAATCAATTATTACATAAAATTTCTTTAAATAATTTCAGAAGTTATCACAACTCGAAAATTATATAAGATTAATAGGGATAAATATCAAGTTGGTGACTCGTTTCGTCCAAATGTATCAATTGAGTGACTGATTTCCAAATTGACTCAAATTAGACACTCATTAGAAAAATTTGTATCAAAAATATCACTCTATCGTTAGTCGAAATTTTGAAAATATTATATATTGAGTTTCACATATTTTTTATGAATGGTATTACATCCAAATGAAAGATTCCGAGTCCTACTATTTTTGCTAATATTTTTAGATTTTTAAAATTTTATCAACTATTTATTTTTAATTTTTTGATTGTTTTATTTGATTTAAATAAAAATAAATAGGAGATAAATTTTTAAAAATCTAAAAATATTATTTAAAATACTAGAACTCGGAATCTTTCATTTAGATGTAATACCATTCATAAAAAAATGTGCGAAACTCAATATATAGAACTTTCAAAATTTCGACTAACGATAGAGTGATATTTTTGATACAAATTTTTCTAATGAGTGGCTCATTTGAGTCAATTTAGGAATCAGTCACTCAATTGATACATTTGGACGAAACGAGTCACCAACTTGATATTTATCCCAAGATTAAAATAATTTAATTCGGCATTTTACGTAACTTATCCTTTAAGCCTCTTGAGATAGGCCCAATAACAACATAACTGGGCCTGCGTGGGCTTTTTTCTATAAAAACATAATTATGCAGGCATTTTGGTACATAAGATCTGATATCTGAGACAAATCGACACATCTGTCAAATCCAGACCCTATTTTTTCATAAACCCTAAAATTCCTGAAATCGAATTCGCCGTCAACACATTCTTTTCTCTGTTACTCTCCGTTCTGCTTAAAACTTGAAAACACAACATAAATTTCTCTAAAAAAATTAATTTCTCAAGTAACAACATTCGTCTTCAACAAATTTGAGATTTACGGTATGTCTTCGACTAATTCTTCTGTACTTCCATATATTTTTTTCGCTTTCTTGTATATGTATGGTATTTTTTTTAATGACATCTCATTAGTTGTTTAGTTTGGTAACAAAATTTATCAGATCTAGGATGTGTTTCGATTAATTTCTTCACTACTTCCGTATATTTTTCCTTTTTCGGTAACAAAATATATGCATTTTCCCGATCTCTTTCTCCATGTAAATAGGGATGTTAGTTTTACCCGACCTGATAGATACCCGACCCGTTCCAACCCGATTACATCTACCTAAACCTGATCTGGATATGGATCTTATTTTTAGACTCGAAAAAGTTTGGATCTTGATTTGGATCTTAAATATTTTGAACCGAGACCTGACCCAAAATCCAAAATCCGATCCAAACCCGATAAAACCCGATACAAAATAATTATATGTGTGTGTGCGCGAATGTGAGTGTGTTAAATATATAGTATATATATTCAAACATTATGATTTATTAGTTATGTGTGTTAATATTTTATATTCTTAATTTTTTTTAAAGTTATCATATATTTTTTATAGGTATATCATTTTTAATTTTTAATTTATTTTATTTTATTAAGTATTCGAATTAAACCCGAACCCGAACGGAAACCCGAAAAAACTCGACAGATCGGATTTAGATCTTCATTTTAGATACCCGGACCTGAACCGGAGCCGACCCGAAATATAATGGATCGGGTCTGGATTTTCTTGGTTTGAATTTCCTTTAAAATGTTCTAGATATATTTGATTTAAGTAAAAAAATTTATGACCGTTTGCATAATCTTGGGCTTCAAATCATAGTTGTATAGTTCAATACATTGGTCAATTATGTGAATCTTTGACAGGACTTAAGTTTTATAATTGCCATTGAAGGTTAAGAGGAGCTCTTGACGGGGCTTAAGTTAACTCGAGACTTATAACAGTTATTATATCATCATCAATTTACAAGCAGTTGTCTATATTCTACTGCTCTATATAAATATTTATAGAACTTGGTTAAATGGCGCCAATGTACAGCCAAAGTGTTTATGTATGTTCTCACCCCATTTATAATAGCTTCGTTTTCTTATATACTATAGGGAGGAAAAGGTTGCACAGTGAGAGAAAAATGGCATCAAGGGGAAGAGGAAGAGGAAGAAGAGGAAGACCCAGGAAGGTTCGGGGTTCTGATCTTCTGCATGGGTTTTTGGTTTCTTGCATTTTCATGATTTTAAAAAAAATATTAGTTGTTTTTTAGCCAAGGGAGACTCGGATGGATGCAGCCTTGGACGCGATGAAGGAATATGGTTTCAAGGAGAAGGATATTAAGCAAGCAGTGAAGGAGCTGTTAGAGGTTTGATGTTTACCACTAGTTGTTTTTTAAGAGTAAAACATTGTTATGTGTGTGCTTTTTTATTTTGGGAAATTTGTGAAGGGGATTTTTTGATAATGTCATTGTTTTGTTGAGACTCTTTCTTTGTTTATAGTGAAATTTGACCCCCCTGTGTATGAGTATTTGGCAGTGTAAAACAGTGCTATGCATGTGTATTTGTGTTTGTTTTGCACTTACCCTTTTGATCCAAAGGTGCTAATGTTACACTTTTTGGGGGGATTATCCTGATTTTAGGTATACGGTGGGACTCAAGCCTGGCCACATATCGAAGATCATGGATATAGCATGCTTCTTGAAGTTATTTTAAGCAACCAGGAAGGGGAAAATGGAGAAGCTGGGCCAAGCCAGACGGGAGCAAATCAACCCGAAGAGACAATGGTACTATATAATGTCCTAAAAAAAAATTCTGTGAAGTATAAATTTTTGATTTTGCTGATAATTTATATTTGAATGCCTAAATAGATGATTTATAGAATGATTATTGTTTTATATAACCTTTATTATTCACGGGGATTAGTTCAATAGTTTATTTCTGAGGTGTTGCATTGTTTAGATAATGGATGTCTAGAGATTAAGTTTATCAATTATCAGTAACCAAGTCACGCGAACAGTAAATTTTACGGATTTGCAAATATTGTGTTTATGTCTTTATGACCATTAGCAATATGGTATATGTTTATGTGTAGTTTGTGGAAGACAATGTTAATCAGCCCATTGTTAGCAATTCGTGCTTTATAGTGCAAAAGTTCTGTTGTACATGATGGTCTTTTCCCTAATTTCAGCAACTATAGGAAACCAACAACAAAATTTACAGTCAGAGTAGTATGGTATGCCGTTCGTGTGTAGTCTGGGATGTATAGCTAGCACTGCATAGCATGAATATATAGAAGTTTGTCTCTAATCATGAAGCTGTACATGTCTTAGGTTATGATTAAATACTTATTGCTGTGACAAAGTTCTGATGGCAAGTTGCCGAGTATCACCCTCTTTGCATATGATCGCTTTTTTTGTAGGCCTCGGAGCCTCTAAATGGTGACACGGAACAAAATTTGGATACTGCACCAATAGGTAGTATGGAGCCTCCAAATAATGCCGAACTGCCTATTCCTGACATCATTGAAAATGCACCAAATAATGACAATACAGGTACACTATAAGAATTATCATCTCGTTTAAGAAAAATAAGTTGAGTTTATGCCTCAGCTAATATTTGTATGATACAATGTTATTGACTTTATGGTGAAACAATGTTATTACATAAAGGTCAGGATAGCAAAATTTTGAATTGTAGAATGTAATATGATATTGGTCACCACACACATTGAATGATGAGAATGTTGTTCTCCATGGTGAAGGTATGGAAGACTCCCGTGGACTTGATGTTACTCTTATGGCCCCTGTTATCAGCTCAGATGTCAACCTCGGTAATACTAACACCGAGCTTTCCCTGGCCATCCTCCCTCCACAAGCACCGGGGGGAACTATTCCAAAGAAAAGACGCAGGCCTTGCTACGGGTGGATTGATGATGATGATGAAGACTTGAATGACATTGTGCATTTAAGACCTTCTTAGGGTGGTCATTGATCTTATTGGTTGTCTAGCATATTTTGGCAAACCTATGAATGGCCGGTTCTTATGAATTCTGTAGAATTTTAACTTGGAGCAAATTTTCGAAGTGGTTGCATTTTCCATCTTTTATACTTCCAGCAAAATTTAAAGAGTTTATGTATTTGATTCTATCTATTTTTCCTTTTTGGATCCTTTGTTGCATTTCTTTTCAAATTTAGAGTTAAGTTCGTTTTTATATTATAATCTCTTTGTGATATAATAATGCAGGCAGTGGTTATATTTGTGTGTTAGCCTGTGTGCCACCAATTCAACAAAAATGTTCCCAAATACCAGAAGATGATTCTAACCTATCACTTTGCAATTCAAAACACTAGTTTGTATAGTGTTTATTCTATTTTCATTCTTTAACGCTGTATGGTCTAGCGTTTTGAAATCCTAATTGGCATTTCATGTAGCGTTTTCCTGTTAAAATGCAATAGATCTAGCGTTTTCTATTGAAAATCAAAATGTTAGCTTATCTAGCATTAATATATTGTATTTAGGATTTTTCTCTCAACTCTGTTATTTTTGTTATTTTTGGTATTATTTGTGGTTTCTGTGACTCTGGACCTTTCTCCGGTTTACCTATATCATTTTGTTAAACAAAAAAAAATTACAACATATTTATCTTTTTATGCATGTTAAACATATTTTGCCATGGTAACGGGAAACGAAACAGATTGACTAGCATTGCTGGCCTTCAAAGCAAAAATTATTCATGATCCTCAAGGAGCATTTAGCTCATGAAATATGATTCTCCGCTTCTGCAATCAGGTAGGCATTACTTGCGGCAAGCTGCCAAGCAGCACAAGAGAGTAACCAGCATAAACCTCACGTCCAAAGGTTTTGTCGGCTCTGTCTCGTGATGCAGGAAACATGATTTTCCTGAGTGATAGAGAAGTAGACCGTCTTTTCAGGCTTAAAGTTCTAAGCTTCGGACAAAATGCTTTGGAAGGGAATATACCAGATACCTTGGGACGAGTAAGATCCTGACTTCTGTTTCCAATATCTCATCACTGAATGTCTTCAATTTGGCCAATAATCAACTTCAAGTAAGTATACCATCAGACTTTGGATCGACCCATTGCAATTTGCAATCTGCAAAAGATTCAGCTATCTGATAACAGATGAAGTGGAACCATCCCTATATCACTTTCTAATGCTTCAAAACTCCAAGTTATGGACTTGCAGTTCAACAGTTTTGCCGGTTTCATACCTGAGATCTTGGATGGTTACTCTATCTTCAGAAATTAGGTCTGACAAATAATAATCTAGGATTTGGCGAAAAGGATGGCTTGAGTTCCATTGAATCGTTAATCAATTGTAGCAGCTTAATGATACTGGAACTAGGGGCCAATAAAATGCTCTGGAAGGGAATATACCAGATACCTTGGGAAGAATGCGATCCTGATTCCTGACTTCTGTTTTCAATCGTTAGTACATCAAATACAAGGGCTAGCAGTAGGAATTAACAGATACAGGGTCGGTGTGCATCCACATTAATCCGGAGCATCCACTGACACTTGTTATTAGTAAATCAGACACAGGTGTAAGGTCATACAGGAAACAAAAAGGAAAAGGGAGAGAGTAAAACCTCAGAATTAAGATGAGTGCGGGAGTTTACAAATTCTGGAAGTATATACTATATCTGTTTCTCATCTGCCCGACTCAAATCATCCCAACTTCTGCTGCTACGGTAAAGGGAAACGAAACAGATCAACTAGCATTGTTGGCCTTCAAAGAAAAAATTATCCATGATCCTCAAGGAGCTTTTAGCTCATGGAATATGTCTCTCAACTTCTGCAGCTGGGCAGGCATCACATGCAGCAAACAACACAAAAGAGTCACCAGCATAAACCTTGCATCTAAGGCATTTGTGGGCTCTTTACCGCGTGATATAGGAAACATAATTTTCCTGACTGAAATTGTTCTTACCAACAACAGTCTTCAAGGCACAATTCCTCAAGAAGTCGACCGTCTTTTCAGTCTTAAAGTTCTAAGCTTGGGACGAAACGCTTTGGAAGGAAATATACCAGATACCTTGGGACGAGTTAATAGGTTAGTCATTCTCGAACTTTTTTCCAATAACCTATCTGGTACGATCCCGAATTCTGTTTTCAATCTCTCATCACTGAATGTCTTCAATTTGGCCAACAATCAACTTCAAGGAAGTATACCAACAGACTTTGGTCTGACCCATCACAATCTACAGAAGATTCAGCTATTTGATAACAGATTAAGTGGAAACATCCCTATATCACTTTCTAATGCTTCAAAACTTCAAGTTATTCACTTGCAGTTCAACAATTTTAGTGGCCCCATATCAGTAGATTTTGGAAGGTTACCGTATCTTCAAAATTTAAGTCTGGAATATAATAATTTCGGACTTGGGGAACAGGGTGACTTGAAATTTATTGACTCGTTAGTAAATTGCAGGAGCTTAAAGATATTGAAACTAGGGGCCAATAACTTACAAGGATCATTGCCCCGTTCTATTGCTAATCTATCAATCGAGCTAACGATGATAAGCTTAGCAGATAACTGTATATGTGGAAGCATCCCTCCCGACATATCCAAATTTATCAATTTGATCTTTTTATCTATAGAGCATAACAATTTCACGGGCATTATTCCCCCTGAAATCACCCAACTTGGAAAGTTGCAAAGCATTCTTCTTTCTAACAACAGACTTACAGGGAACATTCTGGCCTCCATAGGGAACCTATCTATGTTGGATGAAGTTCATTTAGAATATAATGAATTGAACGGAATAAAGCAGGGTATTGGTTATATCTGCGGCCTTAGTTCTATCATTCTGTTAAATGCATAAAATTGTTCATAGCTAGATGCTTACAAGAATCCAGGTTCCATGAATCCCGACTTCTGCTACCTTAAGTGGAAATGAAACCGATCAACTAGCTCTGTCGGCCTTCAAAGCAAAGATTTTTCATGATCCTCGAGGATCTTTTAGCTCATAGAAATAGGGTACGACTCCTATTTCTATGCTCACATGCAAGTTGCAACGAGTTCTTCTTTTTAATCAGGGACGGAAGAGGCAAGGAGAACACGTGTCCCCCCTAAATTTTTGTTTTATATTTTTTTCCTATTCTAAATTTTATAAAATTATAGAAGTGCCCCCATAAAATTTAAAAATATATAGGTGTTTTCTCAAAATTTGGTTAGTGTCCTCATACAGTTTGAATTCTAGATTCGCCCTGTTCTGACAAGAAACTTTCACGAACATATATATTTATGTTGGATGAGATATATTTCGAAAATAATGATTTTACATTATCCCTCGACTATCCCCAATGCTGGTCCTCTTGGATTTGTCTCAGAATGACCTCAGTGAAACTATCCCCGACAATCCACAGATGACATTTCACCTTTTTCTGTCCAGTTATGGATTTCATATGCAGCTATTTGCTTGGTCAGGGACTAAAGCCACATGTAAAACTCAGTGGAACCAATTCAAAATAATATTAAAATATCTCGATATAAACTAAAACTATAAAATAATTTACATGAAATTCAAATATCCTGCGTTCGTTTGAATTCCGAAATCTCGAAATTCATCTATTAAATTCTCACTATTATAAAGAAAAAAGTAAATTAAATCTTATATGCAATATATTTAACTGTTAGGAAGGGGACCGGACCTAAAATTCTATATTCTTTAACAGAAAAAATAATCTATACTATACTATACTATAAAAAGCCAACATGGGTATAATTTGTAGTCGTACAAAATTTTGGTTCAGTACTCTCCTCTCAAACTAAAAGTCTACAATGTAGATATCTAGGACTCTCTTGCATCATTAAACAGTTTCATATATTAAAAACACTCCCTGTATATTAATATGTATATTAATATCTTTCTTATTAAACTGGAAGTCAAATAAAATTTTTTAATAATAATATTTTATCAAATTTCGATACGTTATCATATAATATTTCATATAAAATATTATAATGATGTTACAAATAAAATTATAAATATACAATTTTGAATATCTTTTGTCTAAAATACATACAAATAATTAGAGACGCTTCTAGTTCAAACACGAACCATTACGTAACATATGAAGATATATGAAATATGAAAATTTTGATTTAAAATTAACTGAATAATAAAATGTCACATATTAATATTAGAAAAATATTTATAGATAGATAATAAATTGTAAAAGCTAAATTTCCGTTGGAAGATATAATCAGTTGGTTCATATAATTTAATTAAAATCCAATTCATTAATACTAAAATACTAATAACATGGCGTTAAGATTTGAATTTTAATTAATAAATTACGAATTATATACTCGCTCGTGCTTTGCACGGGTTAAAGGCTATATATATAATGAAACATTAGATGAATTTAATGTTTTTGAAATCCGTTAAATAATATTTAATAATATAATGATAATAATTAGACATATAGATTAAAATAATCGTACTTATATTATGTATTAAATAATTAGGTGTGTTACCACTTATTTTCTTTAGACTCGACTTTCAAATTTTCTAATAATAATATTAATAATTAACTTTAGTTCCAAGTTATTAATTTCTTTTGTGAAACGATAAATAACTCCTAATTAATTATAATATAGACAATATCTCTCAACATTCGGGAGCTATCCTAACACAAAATATGATTAAAAGATAAAATTAACTAATTCAAAACGAAGAAACATCTGCACTGAGTTCTAAATAATCCGGGGGCTATTTAACTAGAGGCGCCAGAACAATTCTATATTTTAAATTTAGTATAATCAAAAAATATGAGGCGACGGTAAAAAATGGAGCACAATAAAAAAGTAATATACACGATTGCATTCCTTGACTCAATAAAAGGGCTCTAATATTATTTTCAAGACTCTTGAAAGTTAAGGATGACATTATTTTGAAAGCCTGGTGATTTAAATTTGAAGGTCTTTAGATGATTTTATTTTGAAAGTTTTTAGGAGTTAATTGTGATTTTATTTTGAAGCCCTTAGAAGATAAGAGTGATTTTATTTTCAACTTCTTTAGAAAGCAAGAGGCCACCCCTTAGGAATTAAGGTAATTTGGATAATTTTATTTTGAAGGCCTTTAAGAAGTTAGTAAGGGTGATTTTATTTTGAAAATCCTTTACTTTTTGAAACTTTTACGAGCGATTATTTTGAAGACCCTTAAAAATTAAGAGTGATTTTATTTTGGAGGTAAAAATGATTTTATTTTGAAGGCCTCTAGAAAATAAGAGTGATTTTATTTTTAAGACCCTTAGTAGTTAAGGTGATATTTTTTGAAGGCTCTCAGGAGTTATTTTGAAGGCCGTCAAGAGTTAAGGGCGATATTATTTTGAAGGCGCTTCAGAGTTAAGGAAGGCCCTCAGGAGTAATAATATTTTGAAGATTAGAGGGATGTCTCCGTTATTTACTATGAACACTAGAGGGATATGGCTCTATTGCTCACTATGAAGATCAGAGGGATGGCTCAGTTGGTTAAGGAGGGGATTTCTATCCTCTTGGTCACGGGTTCGAATCCTAAAGTGAGGAGAGTTTGTAATTATGCCTCGTGGACCAGAACTTGTCGCTTAAGTGCGGTTTACCTGATTCACGTGATTTGCAAGCTACTGCGTCAACGAGCATATTTTTAAGAAAATCAATATAACGTGACAATTTTCAATCGTCATGCTAATTATATTTTGAATTGTGCTTGTAAAATATATTTTTTATATTGTCGCAGTAATATATGTCAAAAAAGAAATTTCAAACTTGCAAACTAAACTTGTCAAGTAGCCTAAAGAAACTTGTAAGTCCCACAATGCTACACTATCTTCTAATTTCTATTTATTAAGTCAGATTAATAATTAATTACTTGACCACAAGTAATTATCCTCTCTCTGAAACGAGAAAAGAATCAACTATTACATAAAATATCTCTAAATGATACTCCCTCCGTACCTCTGATTTCTATACACTTTCTTTTTTCGGGATCTCTCATTCAATTCTATACATTTCAAAACTTTCCTAAAATAGTAAACTTTTATAATATAAAAATCCCACCCACCCACTACTTCCATTTACATTTTCAAATCTATCAATTAAATATGCATGGGTCCCACCACTTTACCTACTTTTCTTTCTCTTTCTCATTACTTTACACTACTTTATACACTTTTCTTAGTCTCCGTGTCCATTCCAAACGTATACATCCCAGAGGGACGGAGGGGGTATATTTTAATTTCAGAAGATATCACTACTCGAAGATTATATAAGATTAAAATCAATTAATTCTGCATTAAACGTAACTTATAGGGGTGGCAATATTGGACCCGACCCAACAACCCGACACGAATTCGACTCGTAAAATACGAATTCGGGTTAGAGTTTTTCGGGTTCGGGTCGAATTCGGGTTGACCCAAAATCAACCCAAAAAAATGGGTTAGTTTCGGGTTGAATTCGGGTTACCCGAAATTATCCGAAAATTAATATATAATATAAATATTATATATATTTATATAAAATACATATATTTATATTATTTTTGTAATATTTATTACATAAATGTAATAAAAATATATTTAATTTAATATAAATTAATTTATTTGAATTCAAATAATATTTATTTTTTATTTAAAAAATATATTTATTAATAAATATTATCTTTTCGGTCGGGTTCGGGTTACCCGCGGGTTGTGCGGGTCGGGTTCGGGTTGAGTATACTAACCCATTAAAATTTCGGGTTGGGTAAATTTTTTGACCCGCGACTGTTAACCCGACTCGAACCCAACCTGAAACCCGAAATTGCCAGCCCTAGTAACTTATCCCTTAAGTCTCTTGGGATAGGCCCAATAACAACATAACTGGGCATGCGTGGGTTTTTTCTTATAAAAATATAATTATGCAGGCATTTTGGGATATAAGATCTGATATCCGAGACAAATCGACACATCTGTCAAATTCAGACCCTCTTTTTCCATAAACCCTAAAATTCCCGAAATCTTGTTAGCGAATTCGCCGTCAACACATTCTTTTCTCTATTATTCTCCGTTCTGCTTAAAACTTGAAAACACAACATAAATTTCTCTAAAAAAAATTAATTTCTCAAGTAACAACATTCGTCTTCAACAAATTTGAGATTTACGGTATGTCTTCGACTAATTCTTCTGCACTTCCATATATTTTTTCGCTTTCTTGTATATGTATGGTATTTTTTAATGACATCTCATTAGTTGTTTAGTTTGGTAACAAAATTTATCAGATCTAGGATGTGTTCCGATTAATTTCTTCATTAATTCCGTATATATTTCTCTTTTCGATAAAAAAATATATGCATTTTCCCGATCTCCTTCTACATGTAAATAGGGATTGCAGTTTTACCCGACCCGATGGATACCCGACCCGTTCCAACCCGATTGCATCTACCTGAACCCGACATGGATCTTATTTTTTGGCTCGAAAAAGTTTGGATCTGGATATGGATCTTAAGTATTTCGAACCGAGACCCGACCCAAAATTCGTTTCAAACCCGATCCAAACCTGAAACCCGATAAAATTTCGATACAAAAAATATGTGTGTGTGTGTGAGTGTGTGTTAAATATATAGTATATATATATATATATATTGAAAAATTATGAATTATTAGTTATGTGTGTTAATTTACTTAATTTATATGCGCGAAAAATTATATTCATTTCACCAATATTGTATTTTTCTTAATTATTTTGCATTAAATAATCAAAATATAAACGATAAATTGAATGATTGTAAACAATTAAATTATCATGTTTCACGTGTTGATTATACTAAGTGAAACATGGAATCCCTTCTTTATATTCTTAAATGTTTAAAAAAATTATCATATTTTTCATAGGTATATCATTTTTAATTTTTATTTAACTTTATTTTCTTAAGTATTCGAATTAAACCCGAATTAAACCCAAACCCGAACGGAAAACCGAAAAAACTCTACGGATCAGATTTGGATCTTCATTTTAGATACCCGGATCCGAACCCAAACCGACCCGAAATAAAATGGACCGGGTCTGGATCTCAAGAAACCCGACCCAACCCGACCGTTTTCATCCCTCCATGTAAAGTAAATTGTGATCTAACTAGACATGTATAATAATTTTAACAATATTTGGTAATAGTTGTCGTATAAATTTGGAATAAATAAAGAAACATTAAATTGTATTAAACAACAATTATAATCTAAATTTCTTTGAACAAGTGAGAAATAATAATATACGTTTGGTACATGTTTAGGATCATTTTAGGAAAAATAATGATATTTCCTTGGTTTGAATTTTCTTTAAAATGTTGTAGATATATTTGATTTAAGTAAAAAATTTATGACCGTTTGCATAATCTTGGGCTTCAAATCATAGTTGTATATTTCAATACATTGGTCAATTATGTGAATCTTTGACAGGACTTAAGTTTTATAATAGCCATCGAAGGTAATTAAGAGGAGCTCTTGACGGGGCTTAAGTTAACTCGAGACTTAGAGCATCTCCAACGGTGCTCCTAAATCATTCCTTAAACAATAATATAAAATGTGGCTCCTAATAAGTTAATACACTAAAAAGCATGAGAACTCCAATGGTACTCTTTATACTTGCTCCTTATTCATATTTTATATTTATTTTATATAAATGAGAGGAAAAAGTTAACTAAAATAGAGAGAAGATTGAAGGGAAATTAATATAATATTGGGTTAGGAGCTACTAGATACTCTTTAAAAGAAAGGAGAGAGAGTAAGCTCTTAAATTTTTAAAAAGCATCTAGGAGCCCATTGGAGCACTAAAATTTGATTTGCTCCTAAAATTTAGACTTAGGAGCTTGTTTAGAGAGCCCCTTGGAGTTGCTCTTATAACAGTTATTATATCATCATCAATTTACAAGCAGTTGTCTATATTCTACTGCTCTATATAAATATTTATAGAACTTGGTTAAATGGCGCCAATGTACAGCCAAAGTGTTTATGTATGTTCTCACCCCATTTATAATAGCTTCGTTTTCTTATATACTATAGGGAGGAAAAGGTTGCACAGTGAGAGAAAAATGGCATCAAGGGGAAGAGGAAGAGGAAGAAGAGGAAGACCCAGGAAGGTTCGGGGTTCTGATCTTCTGCATGGGTTTTTGGTTTCTTGCATTTTCATGATTTTAAAAAAAATATTAGTTGTTTTTTAGCCAAGGGAGACTCGGATGGATGCAGCCTTGGACGCGATGAAGGAATATGGTTTCAAGGAGAAGGATATTAAGCAAGCAGTGAAGGAGCTGTTAGAGGTTTGATGTTTACCACTAGTTGTTTTTTAAGAGTAAAACATTGTTATGTGTGTGCTTTTTTATTTTGGGAAATTTGTGAAGGGGATTTTTTGATAATGTCATTGTTTTGTTGAGACTCTTTCTTTGTTTATAGTGAAATTTGACCCCCCTGTGTATGAGTATTTGGCAGTGTAAAACAGTGCTATGCATGTGTATTTGTGTTTGTTTTGCACTTACCCTTTTGATCCAAAGGTGCTAATGTTACACTTTTTGGGGGGATTATCCTGATTTTAGGTATACGGTGGGACTCAAGCCTGGCCACATATCGAAGATCATGGATATAGCATGCTTCTTGAAGTTATTTTAAGCAACCAGGAAGGGGAAAATGGAGAAGCTGGGCCAAGCCAGACGGGAGCAAATCAACCCGAAGAGACAATGGTACTATATAATGTCCTAAAAAAAAATTCTGTGAAGTATAAATTTTTGATTTTGCTGATAATTTATATTTGAATGCCTAAATAGATGATTTATAGAATGATTATTGTTTTATATAACCTTTATTATTCACGGGGATTAGTTCAATAGTTTATTTCTGAGGTGTTGCATTGTTTAGATAATGGATGTCTAGAGATTAAGTTTATCAATTATCAGTAACCAAGTCACGCGAACAGTAAATTTTACGGATTTGCAAATATTGTGTTTATGTCTTTATGACCATTAGCAATATGGTATATGTTTATGTGTAGTTTGTGGAAGACAATGTTAATCAGCCCATTGTTAGCAATTCGTGCTTTATAGTGCAAAAGTTCTGTTGTACATGATGGTCTTTTCCCTAATTTCAGCAACTATAGGAAACCAACAACAAAATTTACAGTCAGAGTAGTATGGTATGCCGTTCGTGTGTAGTCTGGGATGTATAGCTAGCACTGCATAGCATGAATATATAGAAGTTTGTCTCTAATCATGAAGCTGTACATGTCTTAGGTTATGATTAAATACTTATTGCTGTGACAAAGTTCTGATGGCAAGTTGCCGAGTATCACCCTCTTTGCATATGATCGCTTTTTTTGTAGGCCTCGGAGCCTCTAAATGGTGACACGGAACAAAATTTGGATACTGCACCAATAGGTAGTATGGAGCCTCCAAATAATGCCGAACTGCCTATTCCTGACATCATTGAAAATGCACCAAATAATGACAATACAGGTACACTATAAGAATTATCATCTCGTTTAAGAAAAATAAGTTGAGTTTATGCCTCAGCTAATATTTGTATGATACAATGTTATTGACTTTATGGTGAAACAATGTTATTACATAAAGGTCAGGATAGCAAAATTTTGAATTGTAGAATGTAATATGATATTGGTCACCACACACATTGAATGATGAGAATGTTGTTCTCCATGGTGAAGGTATGGAAGACTCCCGTGGACTTGATGTTACTCTTATGGCCCCTGTTATCAGCTCAGATGTCAACCTCGGTAATACTAACACCGAGCTTTCCCTGGCCATCCTCCCTCCACAAGCACCGGGGGGAACTATTCCAAAGAAAAGACGCAGGCCTTGCTACGGGTGGATTGATGATGATGATGAAGACTTGAATGACATTGTGCATTTAAGACCTTCTTAGGGTGGTCATTGATCTTATTGGTTGTCTAGCATATTTTGGCAAACCTATGAATGGCCGGTTCTTATGAATTCTGTAGAATTTTAACTTGGAGCAAATTTTCGAAGTGGTTGCATTTTCCATCTTTTATACTTCCAGCAAAATTTAAAGAGTTTATGTATTTGATTCTATCTATTTTTCCTTTTTGGATCCTTTGTTGCATTTCTTTTCAAATTTAGAGTTAAGTTCGTTTTTATATTATAATCTCTTTGTGATATAATAATGCAGGCAGTGGTTATATTTGTGTGTTAGCCTGTGTGCCACCAATTCAACAAAAATGTTCCCAAATACCAGAAGATGATTCTAACCTATCACTTTGCAATTCAAAACACTAGTTTGTATAGTGTTTATTCTATTTTCATTCTTTAACGCTGTATGGTCTAGCGTTTTGAAATCCTAATTGGCATTTCATGTAGCGTTTTCCTGTTAAAATGCAATAGATCTAGCGTTTTCTATTGAAAATCAAAATGTTAGCTTATCTAGCATTAATATATTGTATTTAGGATTTTTCTCTCAACTCTGTTATTTTTGTTATTTTTGGTATTATTTGTGGTTTCTGTGACTCTGGACCTTTCTCCGGTTTACCTATATCATTTTGTTAAACAAAAAAAAATTACAACATATTTATCTTTTTATGCATGTTAAACATATTTTGCCATGGTAACGGGAAACGAAACAGATTGACTAGCATTGCTGGCCTTCAAAGCAAAAATTATTCATGATCCTCAAGGAGCATTTAGCTCATGAAATATGATTCTCCGCTTCTGCAATCAGGTAGGCATTACTTGCGGCAAGCTGCCAAGCAGCACAAGAGAGTAACCAGCATAAACCTCACGTCCAAAGGTTTTGTCGGCTCTGTCTCGTGATGCAGGAAACATGATTTTCCTGAGTGATAGAGAAGTAGACCGTCTTTTCAGGCTTAAAGTTCTAAGCTTCGGACAAAATGCTTTGGAAGGGAATATACCAGATACCTTGGGACGAGTAAGATCCTGACTTCTGTTTCCAATATCTCATCACTGAATGTCTTCAATTTGGCCAATAATCAACTTCAAGTAAGTATACCATCAGACTTTGGATCGACCCATTGCAATTTGCAATCTGCAAAAGATTCAGCTATCTGATAACAGATGAAGTGGAACCATCCCTATATCACTTTCTAATGCTTCAAAACTCCAAGTTATGGACTTGCAGTTCAACAGTTTTGCCGGTTTCATACCTGAGATCTTGGATGGTTACTCTATCTTCAGAAATTAGGTCTGACAAATAATAATCTAGGATTTGGCGAAAAGGATGGCTTGAGTTCCATTGAATCGTTAATCAATTGTAGCAGCTTAATGATACTGGAACTAGGGGCCAATAAAATGCTCTGGAAGGGAATATACCAGATACCTTGGGAAGAATGCGATCCTGATTCCTGACTTCTGTTTTCAATCGTTAGTACATCAAATACAAGGGCTAGCAGTAGGAATTAACAGATACAGGGTCGGTGTGCTTTTTCAAGATTATTATCCTCCACCAGCTTTTTTTTTTCCCGCTTGATGACCCACCAAGTGAAAAAAATGCCAGACGTTGAATTTATTAAATGCCAGCCGTTGGATCATCCAATAGCTGGAACATAATGAGTTGTATACAAATCTTTGACAATCACATGTTAGAACAAATTAACATGCAGACCTCACAGCAGACTCACTGTCAGTCTCCATCCAAGACAAATTTGTTTACCGGTAAATTGAATGTACTATGACTTATAGTGTAGGCGACAATAAATTGGTAGGTCATACGATACATGCCCTCTAGTGCAAAGAAATTTCCAGATGGCTACCATTTTCCTGGAACTGGTGACTTGAGGATGTGCATCCACATTAATCCGGAGCATCCACTGACACTTGTTATTAGTAAATCAGACACAGGTGTAAGGTCATACCGGAAACAAAAAGGAAAAGCGAGAGAGTAAAACCTCAGAATTAAGATGAGTGCGGGAGTTTACAAATTCTGGAAGTATATACTATATCTGTTTCTCATCTGCCCGACTCAAATCATCCCAACTTCTGCTGCTATGGTAAAGGGAAACGAAACAGATCAACTAGCATTGTTGGCCTTCAAAGAAAAAATTATCCATGATCCTCAAGGAGCTTTTAGCTCATGGAATATGTCTCTCAACTTCTGCAGCTGGGCAGGCATCACATGCAGCAAACAACACAAAAGAGTCACCAGCATAAACCTTGCATCTAAGGCATTTGTGGGCTCTTTACCGCGTGATATAGGAAACATAAGTTTCCTGACTGAAACTGTTCTTACCAACAACAGTCTTCAAGGCACAATTCCTCAAGAAGTCGACCGTCTTTTCAGTCTTAAAGTTCTAAGCTTGGGACGAAATGCTTTGGAAGGAAATATACCAGATACCTTGGGACGAGTTAATAGGTTAGTCATTCTTGAACTTTTTTCCAATAACCTATCTGGTGCGATCCCGACTTCTGTTGTCAATCTCTCATCATTGAATGTCTTCAATTTGGCCAATAATACACTTCAAGGAAGTATACCATCAGACCTTGGATTGACCCATCACAATCTACAGAAGATTCAGCTATCTGATAACAGATTAAGTGGAACGATCCCTATATCACTTTGTAATGCTTCAAAACTTCAAGTTATTCACTTGCAGTTCAACAGTTTTACCGGTCCCATACCTGTAGATTTTGGACGGTTACTGTTTCTTCAGAAATTAGTTCTGACAAATAATAATTTAGGATTTGGGGAAAAGGATGACTTGAGTTTCATTAAATCGTTGATCAATTGTAGCAGCTTAAAGATACTGGATGTAGGGGCCAATAATTTACAAGGATCACTGCCCAGTTCTGTTGTTAATCTATCAACTGAGCTAACAATGATAAACTTAGCAGATAATCGGATCTTAATGACTTTCATACTGTGTAAACTAGCTAAGAGAGAAAAAGATATGAACTACTGTATTTTCCATTAGATAATGAATAGCTCTGTTACACTTTGTTTATATACTAGTATGTACAATGACAGCTGTGTATGAGCTGTAGTTGGTGTGCTCCACTAACTAACTACTCCCTCCGTCCCTCCCATTTGTTATCAAATGGGTTGGGCACGGAGGTTAAGAAATATGTATAAAGTAAATGAGAAAGAGAAAGAAAAGTGAGTGAAGTGGTGGGACCCATTGAATTTTAATGTATAAAATGAAGATAGTGGAGTAAAAGTAGTGTGAAAAGAAAAAAAAAGTGGAGAAGTGGCGGGACCCATTGACTATTTTTGGTAAGTTTTGAAATGTAAAGAATTGGATGGGACACCCCAAAAAGGAAAGTGTAAAGAAATGGTTGGGACGGAGGGAGTAATTCTGTTATTAACCAAAAGCAACTAACAGTTTCTTTTGTAATGGTTGTTGACTTCTCATTATATCTTTAGCCTCCCCTTGAACAGAAGTTGCTGTTGCTGCGTGAGCTTGCTTATCCCCCCCCACAAATTGGAGTTTGAGGAGAAATGCAAAGACCCAATTTGCGAGCAAAAGTCCAGTGTAAAACCTTGCCCAAACCCTTTGTTAAGATGTCAGCAAGGTTTTCTTTGGTAGAAATCTGAGTAACACTGACAATGCCAGCCTGAATTTTTTCACGAATGAAATGAACATCAAGTTCAATATGTTTCGTTCTAGCGTGATAAACTGGATTAGCAGTTAAATCGATAGCTGCCTTGCTATCACAAAACATGGGAATGGGTCCTGGAAGAGACAACTGTAAAGCTTGTAACAAGTTAATGATCCAAAGAACCTCACATGAGGCATCAGACAAAGCACGGTATTCAGCTTCTGCTGAACTTTTGGAAGTAACATGTTGCTTTTTAGATCGCCAGGAAATGACAACAGGACCTAAAGTCAAGCAATAAGCACCAACTGAGCGTCTGTCATTGGGGTCACCAGCCCAATCACTATCACTGTACACTCTGAGCTACAGATCATTGGATGAAGGAAAAAACAATCCATGAGTCCTGGTGCACTTTAGATATCGAAGAACACGAACAGCAGCTTCTAAGTGTTTGACACGCGGAGCATGCATGAACTGACTTAAGAGTTGGACAGAAAAGGAAATATCAGGACGACAAGTATTAAGGTAAATAAGCTTGCCAATCCAAGCCCTGTAGACTGATGGTTCTTTGATTAAAGGTCCAGATTCATCATTATCATACAATTTCAAATGAGGATCCAAAGGAACTGAGAGTGGTCGACAATCAGTTAACTCAGCAAGAGCCAAAAGATCTGATATAAACTTCTGCTGTGAGACAAAAATACCAGTTTTATCCCTGCTCACCTCCAATCCTAAATAATATTTGACAGCACCCAAATTTTTGATCCCAAATTTGCTATCAAGTGACTGCTTCAAAGCAGAGATAATCTCACCATTATTACCAGATATAAGAATGTCGTCCACATAGACTAAGACCACAATATAATTGCCAGAAGACTGATATGTGAACATGGAATAATCAGTCTTGGACTGAACATAGCCTTCTTCAATGAGAAAAGAAGTTAACTTGTCAAACCATTCACGAGACGCTTGCTTAAGACCATATATAGACTTTACTAATCTACATACCAAACGAGAAATACCAATGGTGTTGATGTAACCAGCAGGCAACTCCATATAAACTTCCTCCTTCAGGGTGCCATGTAAAAAGGCATTGTTCACGTCTAGCTGTTCAATTATCCAACCCTTGGCTGCTGCAATAGCAAACAAACTGCGTACAGTAACCATTTTGACCACAGGAGCAAACGTGTCATGATAATCAACTCCTTCTTGCTGTGTATAACCCTTTGCAACTAAACGAGCCTTGTTTCGTTCAATTTGACCATTTGCTAAATATTTGATCCTGTAAACCCATTTGCAGGCAATTGCTTTCTTGCCAGGTGGTAAGGACACCAAATCCCAAGTATGATTCTGTTCTAAAGCTTGCAGTTCCTTTTGCATAGCCTCAACCCACAAAGGATTAGAAACAGCTTGATGATAGAACTTGGGTTCAATAATCTTTGCAGAATTAGCAAGAAATTCTGTGTGATTAGGATCTTGTTGGAGAGATGACAATAAGGCAGTCTCATGTGCTTTGGAATCAAGCACATTCAAAGATGTCTTCTTATGTCCATTAGAGACATGATAATCCTGCCACCATTTTGGTCGAGAAGTACCTCTAGTGGACTGTCTAAGAGGCTGGACAACAGAAGTAGCAAATGTGCTATCTTCAGGTTGCTGAGAATTATCTAAAAAAGGAACAGATAAAGAAGTTTGTGGAGACATAGCAGTGTTTTCGACTGGAGTAAAACAATTGGTGTCAGCAATAGGAGAACATGTAGGTTCATCTATATGACGTGTGACAGGCTTCTGAGAAGTGCCATTGACAAATATAGATGAAGAAGATTGAGAACCAGTACACCAGTCTTGAAACTCAGACATAGATTTTGTAGGCTGTGTTATATTTGTAGAATGATATGGAAATGTACATTCATGAAACACAACATGTCTACTAACAAATACTGTGTGAGTATCAAGATCAAGAAGCTTGTATCCCTTTTGATTAAAAGGATAACCTATAAACACAGATTTGATAGCCCTCTGTGCAAACTTATCATTAGAATGGACTGAAGCAAAACAAAGACAGCCAAATACTTTCAACAAAGAGTAATCTGGAGGTTTGTTATGCAGCATTTGGAAAGGAGATTTGTAGTTAAGAACAGGTGTGGGTAACATATTGATCAAGTGAGCAGCTGTTAAAACACAATCTCCCCAATACTTGGTTGGTAAACCAGATTGAAACCTAAGAGCTCGACTAATCTCAAGCAAATGTCTGTGTTTTCTCTCAACTTTGGAATTTTGTTGAGGTGTATAAGGACATGAAGTTTGATGAACAACACCAAGACTGTTAAGAAAAGTAGTGAAAGAATGACTCATAAACTCACTACCATTATCAGACCTGACCACTTTGAGAGATTTATGAAACTGATTCTGGGCATAAAAAACAAATTTCTGAAATATACTGAGTACTTGTTGTTTGTTAGGCATTAAAAATACCCAAGTAGCTCTAGTATAATCATCTACAATAGTAAAAAAATACCAACAGATTTTCGGGGAACATTCCGGCCTTCATAGGGAACCTGTCTATGTTGGACGAAATACATTTAGAAGATAATGATTTAAATGGAACCATTCCTCCTAGTTTTGGAAATTGTCCAATGTTGGTCCTCTTGGATTTGTCTCAAAATAACCTCAGTGGAACTGTACCCAACAAATTCTTTAATATTTCTCCTTTTTCTATCAAATTAAATCTTTCTCGAAACCATCTGGTTGGATCTCTAGCAGTAGGTATTGGTACTTTAAAAACCTTAGTTGAATTGGATATCTCAGAAAATGAGTTTTCTGGTTTGGTTCCAATGGAGCTGGGTGACTGCATTGCCCTTAATTCATTATACATGCAAGGCAACTTCTTTCAGGGTTGCATCCCCCAGTCAATGAAAAATTTAAGAGGTGTGCAAAATGTTGATCTTTCTCGTAATAACTTATCTGGGACAATCCCGGTCTTCTTTGTAACCCTATCCTTAATATATTTAAATCTGAGTTGGAATAATCTTGAAGGAGAGATACCTACAAAAGGAGTATTCGCAGATGCAGTTGCAGTCTCAATGGCAGGTAACAAAGGGCTTTGTGGAGGCATACCTGGACTACAGCTACCAAGATGCAGTAGTGATAGATCAAAAAAACACAAAGTGTCTTCAGATCAGCTTTTCTTCTTAATAGGTTATATACTAGGGCTTCTTATTTTCTGCCTTTTTTGGATGAAAAGGATGATAAAAGAGTCTCGCCCAAAGAGGCCCATTTCCGTACCATCCATCAGATTGCCATACCAAGAACTGCATCAAGCAACTATTGGGTTCTCACCGGCCAACTTGGTCAACAAGGATTGTCTTGGGTCAGTGTACAGAGGAGAACTTGGTCCACAATACAGAGAAAAAGCTTTTGCAATCAAAGTATTCAATGAAGAATCATCCAGCGCTTTCAACACCGAGTGCGAAGTCCTCCAAAAAATCTGCCACAGAAACATTGTTAAGATTATAAGTACATGCTCGATGATTGTAAGGAAGCACGAATTTAAAGCTATTGTTTACAAATTCATGGAGCATGGGAGCTTAGAGAGGTGGCTGCATCCAAGAAATATGACATTTAGTGATACACAAGACATGCCTCAGATACTGAACCTAGTTACCAAAATAAACATAGCCATTGATATAGCTAGTGCACTTGCTTATCTTCATAATCAATTGGATAAGTCCTTGGCACATCGGAATCTAAAACCAAGCAACATATGGCTAGATAAAGACATGAGAGCTTATGTATCAAATTTTGGACTGGCAAAGTTTATAACAGAAATCAACAGCACAAGGCAGGGCAGTTTAACTGCATTAGCAGGAACCTCTGGATATATGCCTCCAGGTACAAAAACTATATTACACTTCGTACATGAATTTTTTATTTAGTGTGTAGTTCTTTTCTCACTAAAACATGTAAGATTTGGACAGAGCCACCCCCGTGTTAGGACAGAACATGTTAATTTGAGACATGTTAATGCCAGTGCTCCCTAACAATTAACGAATCTATGACCTGAAGTTTCTGCACTTCCACTAGTACTACAACATGCAATTTTATATGTATGACAATTTTGTACTTCAGCCTTTTCATTGCCACATATATGAGAATAATGTCCTCTGATTCTTTTTCTTGCATCTATTTACTTGTTATTAACTCTAAATGGCTGTGCAGTCCTCAAGAATTTGCGGAATTTATCCTTACAGATGTATTTAATAAGTCTAAAATAGTTTTAGGCAGATAGTAGTGCACATCGTGAACAAGAGAAACTACTTCCCTTGTGATTTATTCAAATAATTGCTGAAAGATTCTAACTCTCCTCGCTCTGATATATTATGGACAAGAGTACTATCGGGGAAGCATAGTGTCAACTAAGGGGGATGTCTACAGCTACGGAATAATTTTACTGGAGATGCTGACAGGAAAAAGGACTACTGACTCCATGTTTGATGAACGTTTCAAGCTTCAGGACTTTGTTTCCAATGCCTTGCCTGACGGCATAAGAAAGATTATTGACCCAGTTCATTTACATGAACTTGATAGTGGTAATGTGGCACACACAGAGGCCAGTCTGAGTGTGCTTTTTAACATTGGGGTGACATGTGCCATGGAGGTCTCACAGTTACGACCGTATATGGATGACACTCGAAGCATGCTGGAAAATGTTAGGAGCATTTATAAGGTGTGTAATGTACATCTCTAATTATTCTTATTTTTAAAGCTTGGATGTTTTAGCATTAGACCGTAGCGATCAAATGTAAAGTTACTATCTCTGAGGTTGTTTAACTGCATAATACATCATCTTTTAAGTTCAAAAATTGATGTTTACTATTCTGCATGTAGTTTTTTTTCTCTAAAATTTGAGATTAAATGCTTTGCTCCAGGACGACAGAAGTTTCCTAACTGCAGAGTGGAAAGCTACAAGAACCATGAAAATGTACGGGTACATTTTCCATAGTTCATTTGCATGTAGATATATCAATTAGACATTCAATTGTTTATCCTAATTGTGTAGGACAAAGAAGATGTATACAAGCTCAATTACACTGTCATACATGGATCTGCATAAAGCAACTAATGGATTCTCCTCAACCAACTTAGTCGGCGCAGGTGGTTTTGGCTCTGTTTATAAAGGAGAATCTACTGACAAAATTTTTCGCCTTCTCTCAAGGAATAGTGGGATAGAAGATGGGATTGGAACACCTGTTGCCATCAAAGTATTTAACCTTAAGCGTCGAGGTGCAGTGAGAAGTTTCAACACCGAGTATCAGATCTTAAGAAACATTCACCACCCAAATTTTGTCAAGATAATAACTACATGCGAAAGTGTAGATCAGGAGGGTCATGATTTTCGAGCTATTCTTTACGAATTTATGGATCGTGGTAGTTTAGAGATGTGGCTGCATTCAACAAGCAAAAATAACCGTGATAGGCCCATCAAACCTCAAATATTGAGCCTTCATGCCAGAATAAATGTAGCAATTGATGTAGCCTGTGCACTCAATTATCTCCATCATCGCTGCATATCTAGCATAATTCATTGTGATCTAAAACCAGGCAACGTTCTGCTTGATAAAAAAATGGTTGCACATATTTCAGATTTTGGACTGGCAATTTCTCATCTTGAATCCCCAACCTTTGACCAAAGCAGCGGCTCAACTGGAATGCGAGGAACCCCCGGATATATAGCTCCAGGTAAAGTTACTATAAAACTGCATTGAATTAAAGATATATGAAATCTTCTGGGGTAAAATGTAAGACTTGAAGTATTTATCTACCTCCTCTACCCTTCTCCCTTCTCCTTGACCCGTCCCAGATCATCAACTCTCATGAACCCTAATCCCTAAGGTAGTGTTAAGATAAAAACATTTGCTGCTATCGATGATTCACATTTTTCACTCATCTTGAGGAACTACATATATACATACACGAGTCAAGGAACTAGACATATACATAGACGAGTTAGTGAATGTCCATCCAAGTAGCTCTGCCTCCATATTATTGGAGATACATTCTAATTGTTTTCTTTGAGATGGGTTGTTAATTGATAGGAATTTCTTTAATCAAGCAGGTAATACTGGCTGGTTGCTTTCCTGATTTGAATAACTGAGAGAAATTCTTCTTTGTTCACTACAATTTTTGTATTAAGTTTATTGTTCTAATTAAATTTTATAAAATAAAAACTCTAAGTAAAGCTTTTCATACATACATAAAGCATGCATTTCCCAAATTCATGCTACGAAAGTGATAATAGCCTATCATTGATTAAAATAATGGTAAATTCAATTCTAATGGTTGTATACACTATACGCATATTTGATAAAGTAGTTGAATCAAGCACCAGGGTAAGAGTCATTGCATGACTGAAGTATTAGATTGAACTCTATCTTGCACTTTATGGCTAGAGATTTGAATTTATTATTTCTTGGTTAATAGAGTATGGTCTAGGAGTCCAGATGACAACCAAGGGAGACACATACAGCTTTGGGATTCTATTACTGGAGATGCTGACAGGCAAGAAGCCCGGTCATCGTATGTTTCGGGGAGGTCTCACCCTTCACAACTTTGTCTCGATATCCTTGCCTGACGATGTAATCAACATTGCCGACCCACTCATGCAGGTAATGACATCTGCAGATATAGGGGATGGCCAATGAGTAGAGGATTGCCTGACTAGAATGTTCAACATTGGTTTAGCATGCTCCAAGATATCACCAAAGAATCGACCAGACATGTGTACCGTTTTAAGGGAGCTAAAATCCATCAGGAACAGCTTCTAAGTTAATATACTTGTGCTACCTCAGTTTTAAAAGAATAATACGGAGACACAAACTTTAGTCCCTCATTGTTGATTACTGCAGTATGATCTCATCAAAAACTAATCGTTTTTTTTTAACCTAGAAATCTTGTTTCTAATGTATTTTATTGTGAATGTATACGTTTGCGGACATATTTCTGTCCTGATGATAATAAGAGTGGTGTAATTTCCATCCAACAGATTATAAGAGTTTGTGTAACCAACAGCATACAATAATGCATCAGCAAGCAACTCCGCGTCTAAAATTTAGAGTTATTACTAAACAGTCAAGTACAATCAGAGGCTTGATATACGTGGATGATCCTAGAAAAGATCCAAAATTCATATAATATCCATAAAAATCGCAACAAATATATAGAGAAGAAACCCATTTTACCTACAATGTTAAGCTTCGGAGCAACTCCTTCACTTCTGGAGAACAATTTATCAACTTCCTGTAGCTACTCCAGATACATTTTCTGCAAAGTAAATTATAAATGAAGTTCACATAAATTTTACAACAAAATAAACTGTTTTGAGCATTTAAACATTTTAACAAACAGGTAGAGTGTTGATACCTTCTGCAACGCAGGTTTAGCTCGCATATCTGTACGCCTGATAGAAAAGGCTAGTTTATAATCCATTTTGAAAATTTTTATTATTCATAGACGTGTCTAACAGTACTATGATATGCTAGTAGGCTCCGTGTCCTTGACAGAGAGCCGTGGGATTTATATTTCAAGGGTCCAGATTAAAATTTCGTTTTTTTAAATATCCGTTATAATTTTCTGTGGATAAGAAAATTTCTTATCCGATTCGATGGTAATGGAGCTGTGTTAGATAAAAGCTCCTCGAGAATCGGTTGTCAGGGAACAAAACCTAAGTATCTGTGAGTTTTGTTTTTTTCAAAGAATTGACGGGACATGCCGAATTGCCGATTATAGTGCACGGGCTGGAATTTACATGGAACAATTTCTAAACTGATTAATTATCCGACATTTATTGGGAAATAATTTCTAAATCGATTAATCGTGTGCTATCTATTTCGGAATATTGACTATATAACTAAAGATATTTATTTTCCAATAAAATTAATAAATTTATATTTATCTAATTAGGATTTCTTTAAGTTTTATTTAATTTTATTTTATTTATATAACAATAACGTCTTTCCATGCTGGAAGTGGCCGTGATGCTTTGGAAGGAACCATACGAAAAAGACCCGCAACATCATCCTAATTTAGAGTTAAAATATCCGAAATATCATAACTAAAAAAGATAGCCCTGCGTATCACCACAAGACGTGAAATTGTGTCTTGCATTACTTGAAAATCTACCAAAACACAACATAATGTTGTGTTGGAAACTTTTATTGCATTTTCCCTATTTTTTTCTTTTTTAAAAATAATATTAGTAATCTAGGATGAAGTTGCGTTTTCCACTCAAAACACAACTTAAAATTGCGTTTTGAAACCAAAACAACACTTTAAGTAGCGTCCCAAAACACAAATTAAAATAGCGTTTTGCAACCATAACCTCACTTTAAGTAGTGTTTTTTAACTTTAGAAAAATGGGAATTTTTTTTACCCTAAAACGCTACACAATGTTGCGTTTTGTATAAATACGACTTAAATTTGTTTTTTGATATGATATTTTGAGATCATTTTTATAGAATGTGATATTCTGGACATTATTTATTAAACTGAGATGATAAGGGCCAATATCTGTTACCAGATACCTTGAGACGACTTAATAGGTTAGTCATTCTTGAACTTTTTCCCACTAATGTATTTGGTATGATCCCAACTTCTGTTTTCAATCTCTCGTCACTAGAAGTCTATAATTTGACCAATAATCAACTTGATGGAAGTATACAATCAGAGTTTGGATTAGCGTATTCAAATCTACACAAAAGTTGTCCGATAACTTCGTATGTATCGACACTTAGTCCACTAATCCGGCTTACAAATGACTAATACTAAAATTGATCTTTGTACCCTTGCTTAATGAACAGCTTGATCTGTTCATTCTGGTTGTGTCAATAAATTGATTACGAATAATAAGTACAAGTTGTTGTTGCTTCTGTAAATTGATTACGAATAATCAGTACAATTATATTGGGATCTTCTAGTTCTCGAATCTAAATTGACAAACAATTTTCGACAACAGAAATGTCTTGAACTTTTGAACTTTATTATTCACTGAAATTTAAACATATTAATGAACTTTTTTCGGTGAACGAGTGTTCATCTCAGTTAGCTGAATTATTTGTATCTGTTCATACTGGATCTCCAACCTGTTGATTCATATATAATATTTTTATTTCCTGTCATTTATTGTGTTGAATTATAACTAATACATTTCCAATCACATTATGCTTTACAAATATTTAAATTAGACTCTTCATCTTCACTAATTATAATATTCAAATACATATGTTTAGGGTCATGTTCCACTTAAAACCATTAGTCATAGAACCCTTAGAACCATTAGCTTATTTCTAGTATTAGTTAGGGTTCTGCAGTAGAACTACACATGAAAAGAATATATTATTTATGTATTATATTTTGAAATTACTTTTGATTACACAACGATGCAAAAAAAAAAAAGATTTAGATTTATATCCTGAAAATCTGTGTAAAAAATATGATTCTGCAACAAAACTTTAGTATTTCTATAATTCTATTTTAAGTATTGGTTCTCTTTTGAACGCGACCCCATATATTTATGTACATATGGGTTCTCAAAATTTAAATTTAAAATTATATATGTTAATTCGATGAATCTGAATATTTTATAGTTAGCAATTCATATAAAACCTATATTAAAGATAGCACAAATAAAAGAAAAAGAAAATATATGAAAAGAAAACGGAACAGAAAAGGTAAACAAGAGGGAAAGGTTGGGCGAGAGACGCTACTTCTCTGCAGCGGTTACGGAAAAGGGAGCACCATCCTTCTCCAAAAAATATACCCATTAGATCGTGCTCTTCTCTCCCACCATCTGATCGTACTTCAATGTACGAGTAGTTTTTGAAACTTATAGATACAGGTAATGACTTTCCGTCTGAGTGAAAATCATTTACATTACAGTTTCATAAACAAATTAAATATCCATTGCTATTACCACTGCATTTTCTTGTCTGCCTGATACACATGGTGTGAGGAACGTGGCATGTTACATACTCTTCGGTTTCAGTGCAATTCTTGTGGGTGGTTTTGTTAAAAAAATTTGGAGCAACTACGTTAACAAGTGCGTATTAATGGATCATCACGGATGTTGGTTCGTCGAAAAATTTGACAAGGTTTCACGCGGTTTCTACGTGATTTTGGCATGACAACCGTATTCTTGTGGTGGGCGTATCTAAATTCGTGTCAACATAGTCTACAGTAATATTACATGGGTTTGGGTGAAGGAAAAAAGTATGCTCCATTGGATTGGTGCCGTTTAGTGTACTGGTTATTATTACTTTGGCCGTGTATGGATTACACATATCATTGTCACCCATCATCAACAAACGGGAATTGTTTAGGTAAATCCCATGTGAAGAAGGCCATCGGCAAGGTATATTAATATTATATCACACACTCTATTATTTATTGTGCACTAAGCCGGGGTCTTCACAGAAGAAACAGCCTCTCTGCTTTAAGGGCAGGGGCAATGCTGCGTACATCTTACTCTCTTTGGACGCTGCTCTAAGCTATACTGAGTATGTTTGGTTTGGATTAGGTGGGTGGAAGACATTACATCTAAACAAAAAATTATGTATTTCCGTACCGTAGTCTATGGGCTTAGCATTTTTTAATTTTATTTATTTGATTTTAATTTTTTTATTGCATCAATTCATTTTATTTCATTTTTAGATAGGAGTTTTTCCCAAATTATTTGTAAGTAATAAAATTTATACGTTGTACTGTCTTCTTTTAACAAAAACTAAAAATTTGATTAAAATAAATTAAAATATAAAATTATTTTGATAAAATTCCACCGGTCCGCCGGCTGAAACCCGACTTAAGACCAAATCGACCGTCCGGTCACACGGACCAGCCAGGAGCCATGATTCTATAGACCGGACTGTGGCCAACCCGGCACGGACCGCCCAAATGGCCAGGTCTCCTCCCAGTAGACTTATTGTCAGTCTCCATCCAAGACAAATTTGTTTACCGCTAAATTGAATGTATTATAGCTTACAATATTACATTGCAGGCGACAATAAATTGGTAGGTCTCACATGCCCTCTTTCTTTCCTTCTTTTTTGTTTTTTTTTTGAAAAGTCTCACATTCCCTCTAGTGCAAGGAAATTTCCAGATGGCTACCATTTTCATGGACCTGGTGACTTGAGGATGTGCATTCACATTAATCCGCAGCATCCACTAACACTCGTTATTAGTATAGCAGACACAGGTGTAAGGTTAGAGAGGAAACAAAAAGGAAAAGGGAGAGAGTAAAACCTCGGAATTAAGATGAGTGCAGGAGTTTACAAATTCTGGAATTGTATACTATCTTTGTCCCTCATCTGCCTGACTCAAATCATCCCAACTTCTACTGCTACCGTACAGGGAAACGAAACAGATCAACTCGCATTGTTGGCCTTCAAAGAAAAAATCATACATGATCCTCAAGGAGCTTTTAGCTCATGGAATATGACTCTCAACTTCTGCAGCTGGGCAGGCATCACATGCAGCGAACAGCACAAAAGAGTCACCAGCATAAACCTTGCATCTAAAGGTTTTGTGGGCTCTTTGCCACGTGATATAGGAAACATGAGTTTCCTGACTGAAATTGTTCTTACCAACAACAGTCTTCAAGGCACAATTCCTCAAGAAGTAGACCGTCTTTTCAGGCTTCAAGTTCTAAGCTTAGGACAAAATGCTTTGGAAGGGAAAATACCAGATACCTTGGGACGAGTTGACAGGTTAGTCATTCTCGAACTTTTTTCCAATAACCTATCTGGTATGATCCCGAATTCTGTTTTCAATCTCTCATCACTGAATGTCTTTAATTTGGCCAATAATGAACTTCAAGGAAGTATACCAACTGACTTTGGATTGACCCATCACAATCTAGAAAAGATTCAGTTATCTGATAACAGATTAAGTGGAACCATCCCCATCTCACTTTCTAATGCTTCAAAACTTCAAGTTATTGACTTGCAGTTCAACAGTTTTATCGGTCCCATACCTGCAGATTTTGGATGGTTACTGTTTCTTCAGAAATTAGTTCTGACAAATAATAACCTAGGATTTGGGGGAAAGGGTGACTTGAGTTTCCTCGAATCGTTGATCAATTGTAGCAGCTTAGAGATACTGAATGTAGGGGCCAATAATTTACATGGATCATTACCCCCTCGTACAGCTAATCTATCAACTGAGCTCACAATGATAAGCTTAGCAGATAATTGGATCTCCGGAAGCATCCCTCCCGGAATATCTAAATTTATCAACTTGATCTTCATATCTTTACAAGGGAACAACTTCACGGGCATTATTCCCCCTGAAATCACCAAACTTGGAAAGTTGCAACGTGTTATTCTTTCTAACAACAGATTTTCGGGGAACATTCCGACCTCCATAGGGAACCTATCTATGTTGGACGAGATACGTTTAGAAAATAATGATTTGAACGGAACCATTCCTCCTAGTTTTGGAAATTGTCCAATGTTGGTCCTCTTGGATTTGTCTCAAAATAACCTCAGTGGGACTATACCCAACGAATTTTTTCATGTTTCTCCTTTTTCAGTCAAATTAAATCTTTCCCGAAACCATTTGGTTGGATCTCTATCACCAGGTATTGGTACTTTAAAAACCTTAATCGAATTGGATATCTCAGAAAATGAGTTTTCTGGTTTGATTTCCGCACAGCTGGGTGCCTGCATTGCCCTCAATTCACTATACATTCAAGGCAACTTCTTCCAGGGTTACATCCCCCAGTCAATGAGAAATTTAAGAAGTTTGCAAAATATTGATCTTTCTCGTAATAACTTATCTGGGAAAATCCCGGATTTCTTTGCAACCCTATCCTTAATATATTTGAATCTGAGTTGGAATAATCTTGAAGGTGAGGTACCTACAAAGGGAGTATTCGCCAATGCCATTGAATTCTCAATAGCAGGTAACACAGGGCTTTGTGGAGGCATACCTGGACTACAGCTACCAAGATGCAGTAGTGATAGATCAAATAAACACAAAGTGTCTTCAGATCAGCTTTTCTTCTTAATAGGTTATATACTAGGGCTTCTTACTTTCTGCTGGATAATAAAATCTTCAGATCAGTTTCTCTTCTCAAGAGTTCATATATGGAGGCTTCTTGCTTTCAGCTGGATAAAAAGGAAAATAAAAATGTCTCGCCCAACTAGGCAGGTACTATCACCATTCATCAGAGTGCCATACCAACAACTGCATCAAGCAACTAATGGGTTCTCACCAACCAACTTGGTCAGCAAGGATTGTTTTGGGTCAGTGTACAAAGGAGAGATTGGTTCAGAATACCAAGAAAAATCTCTGGCAATCAAAGTATTTAACGAAGAATCATCCAAAGCTTTCAACACTGAGTGCAAAGTCCTGCTATATATGATCCAAAGAAACATTGTTACTATTAGAAGTACATGCTTGAGTACCGTAAAAAACCGTGAATTTAGAGCTATTGTTTACAATTTAAAGGAGCATGGGAGGTTAGAGAGTTGGCTGCATCCAACAAATATGACATTCAGTGATGCACACAATGTACCTCGGACACTAAACCTTGGTACCAAAATAAACATCGCGATTGATGTGGCTACTGCACTTGATTATCTTCATTATCAACATTATCATCCCATGGTACATTGTAATCTAAAACCAAGCAATATATGGCTAGATACAAACATGAGCGCTCATTTGTCAAATTTTGGACTGGCAAAGCTTATTACTGAAATCGACAGTACAACGCACAGCAGTTTAGTTGCAGTAGCAGGAACCTGTGGATATATGCCTCCAGGTATAAAACCATTTACCACACTTCATACATGAAATCTTTATTATTTGTTGTCAATTCCACACTAGAACATGTAAGACTTGGACCGAACGACCCCCCAAGTTAAGATTAAATAAGTTAATGTGTTAATGCGTTTAGAATAGAACCTAACAACTAACTTATACTGGGACCTAAAGTCCTCTTAGGCACTTGTACTACAACATGCAATTAGTTATAGCTATCTATTAATGATAATTTTCTAAATCACTATATTACCACAAATATGGCAACAGTTTCCTCAATTCTTTTCCACACATCTATTTTCACGATAACATATCTAACTGACTCTACCATTTTCAAAAACTGTTAGAATTGGTCATACAGGTATATTTAACAAGTGTAAATTAGTTTAATGGAGCAGATAATAGAGCATTATTGCAATATGATTTGATACAGATAGAACTAAATGGAAATAGTACTATATATAATTAGTGAACTTGAGAATCTACTTCTCTTGTGATCTATTCAAATACTTGCTAATAGATTCTAACTCTGATCGCTGTCATATTTTATGGACAAGAGTATTATCGGGGCAGCAGGGTGTCAACTAAGGGGGATGTCTACAGCTACGGAATAATATTGCTGGAGATGCTGACGGGAAAGAAGGCCACTGACTTAATGTTTGATGAAGGCTTCAAGCTTCAGAATTTTGTTTCCAACGCCTTGCCCTACAGCGTAAGGAATATTATTGATCCAGTTAATTTACATGAACTAGATACAGGTAATGCAGCTGAAACAGAGATCTGCCTGAGCATGCTTTTTGACATTGGTGTGAAATGTGCCATGGAGGTGCCACAGTTTCGGCCGTGTATTGATGATACCTTAAGCATGCTGGAAAAGGTTAGGAGCAAGTACATGGATCCAAAATTAGTCACACTGTCATACATGGATCTCCGTCAAGCAACTAATGGATTCTCCTCAACCAACTTAGTTGGAGCAGGTGCTTTTGGCTCTGTTTATAAAGGAAGATTCATCTCAGGGAAAAGTGGAATAGAAAACGGAACAGAGACAGCTGTGGCAATCAAAGTATTTAACCTTGAGCGTAGAGGTGCAGTGAGAAGCTTCAACACCGAGTATCGAATCTTAAGAGACATTCAGCACCCAAACCTTGTAAAGATGATAACTGCATGCACAAGTGTAGATCAGGAGGGTCATGATTTTCGAGCTATTCTTTACGAGTTCATGGATTGTGGGAGTTTAGATATGTCTCTGTGTCCAACAAACAAAAAATTTTGTGATGGACCCATCAAACCTCATATACTTAGCCTTCAGACCAGAATAAATATAGCAACTGATGTGGCCTCTGCACTCAATTATCTCCATCAACAAATATGTTGCATAGTTCATTGTGATTTAAAACCAGGCAACATCTTACTAGACAAAAATCGAGTTGCATGTATTGCAGATTTTGGATTGGCTACTTCTCTTCCTGAATCCCCAAACTTCAACCAAGGCAGTAGCTCAACTGGAATTCGAGGAACCCCCGGATATATAGCTCCAGGTAAAGTTACTATATAACTGCATTGATATATGAAATCATCTGGGGCTTAATGTAAGAATTGACTCATTCTAGTTTAGCAAACAATGCTCTAAGCAGGCGTACTAAATTATCTTTTAATAAGAAGAAAATAGAATAACAGAGAGCCAGAAAAAAAAAATGAGCCACAAAAGAAAGAAAACTGTATTAACTATTACGCTAGACGTACATGATTAAAGCTTCTTTATATCATCCCTCTTGTGAACACCTCTTAGAAAATGGCTAAGAGTATCTATTGCACCTTATATGAAGGGAATGCTATATTAATTCTTGGATGAATTCATAACTGCATTAGTTATAAATATCTTCATCATCACGACCACTCCTTTCTTCAGTTCCAGGATTCTCTCTTCAGCTAATTTGTCCTTAAATTAACAATTCACATCTCATTCATATACTCTTCAACTGATGCTGTAAATCTAGATGCCATCAAGTAAAATGATTTTATTTAATAATATCTCAACAATCAGTAAGTAGTCCGCACTTAACTTTTGAGAATGTTTCTGCTTATCTCTAGCTATCTAAATTAAAGACCAAGCTGAAAAACCTTGCTGTGGCATCCTCATAAAGCTTAAGGATGTATAGAAATGCAGTAGCCAAACCAGTGGAGGGGCCAAGGAGGCTGAAGCTGAGGCTGAAGCTGAGGCTGACCTTCGGATTTGGTGTTACAATTTTCTTTTAGCCCCTACTGACCTTGAGAAGTTCTTTAACAAATTGTTAGAGAATATAAACTTATGAACATTAAAATTAAAATATTTTATACATGGGTCCTTCACAAAATTGGTTCTGCCACTGTGGAGAAGCAAGGTCCGGAGTTGCTCATTGCAGTTGTAAGTTACTAGCTAGAAACACGATTTCGAGTGGAAAAATGAAAAAGAGATCAGGAATTTAATGTATTCCACAACTCAGAATGGCGCTGGCCTCGTTAATTTTTATTTTTTAAAGTTGCAATTATCTGCCTACATTTGGCAGCAAAAGTGCTTTCGCAATCTTCTGTTCAAACTAGCCTAATACAAACACTCATTAATTCACCAAGAGTGCTCGTGTTGGACACTCAACACTAAGGCATGAGCACGGACCCTTAGACACTATAGCTTGGGCAAAAAATTTCAAAAAATTGATGAGTTTAAGACTTGGCCATGAATCTAGGATGGACAGTAGTTCCATCTGAATCAAGGTAACAGAAGAATAAACACAAGTACCCTCCTCATACTATTTTTGTAGTGATACATTTCCTAGAAGTTGAAAATCATTACGATCAGCTTTTGCCTACTTATTGATCGTATGTACGTGGATATATGAAACTAGAGCAACAAATTGATAGAACTTGAGTAATTAATTATATATAAAACTATTGTTATCTTTAATTATTAATGAGAGATGAATCTATGAATTGATTTCTTGGATAAATTTTATAATTAAATTGTGACTACACCGATTCTCTGTAAAGATAGGTAAATATCATCCTCCTGTACCCTTCTCCCTGGCCTATCCTACATCACCGACTCTCCTGAACCCTAAGGTAGTGTTAAGAGAAAACCTTTGCTACTGTCAATGATTCTCATTTCTCACTCATCTTGAAGAACTAGACATATACATACACTAGTTAAGGAATGTCCATCTAAATAGCTACATATTATTGGGGATATGTTCTGATAGTTTTCTTTGAGATAGGTTGCTAATTGATAGGAATTCCTTTATTCAACCAGGTAATCCTGGCTAATTGGTATTATGGTTGCTTTCCTGATTTGAAAATCTGAGAAGAATTGTTCTTTGTTCAGTACAAGTTTTGTATTAAGAGTATTGTTCTAATTAAATTTAATAAAAGAAAAAGCTCATAGTAAAGCTTTTCATACATACATAGCACATGCAATCCCAAATTCATGCTACGAAATTTATATTATCCTAGACTTGAGTAAAATAATCATAAATTTAAATCAGATGGTTGCATACACATATTTGAGAATCATTTGCATGACTGAAGGAGAGATTAATAGATTGTACTCTATCTTGGGCCTCTTGGCTAAAATTTGAATATTTATTTTCTTTGTAATAGAGTATGGTATAGGATGCCAGATGACAACCAAGGGAGACACATACAGCTTTGGGATCCTATTACTGGAGATGCTGACAGGTAAAAAGCCTACTCATCATATGTTCCGGGATGGTCTTAACCTTCACAGCTTTGTCTCGCTGGCATTGCCTAACGATGTGATCAACATTAGTGACCCACTCATGAAGCTAACGACATCTGCAAGTATAGGAGATGACAAACGAGTAGAGTATTGCCTGACTAAATTGTACATAATTGGTTTGGCGTGCTCCAAGACATCACCAAAGGATCGACCAGACATGCGTAAATTATTAAGGGAGCTGGAATCCATTAAGAACAGCTTTGGGATCCTATTACGGAGATACGAACTTTAGTCCCTCATTGATGATTACTGTTCTATGCTTTCATAAGAAAACTAATCGTCTTTTTTTCACCAAGATATCTTGTTTCTATTGTATTTTATTGCTAATGTATATGTTTGCGGAGATATTTCTGTCATGATGATAAATAATGATGATATAATAATGTATCAGCAAGCAACTCCGGGTCTAAAATCTGATGTTATTACTAAACAGTTAAGTACAATTAGAGGCTTGGTATATGTTGATCCTAGAAAAGATCCGAATTCATATAATCTCCATAAAAATCGCAACAAATATATAGAGTAGAAAGCCATTTTACCTGCAATGTTAAGCTTTGGAGCAACTCCTTTACTTTTGGAGAACAATTTATCAACTTCCGATACATCGTCTGCAAGTAGTTAATTAAAATAAGTTCACGTAAATTTTACAACAAATTAAACTCTTTTGAGCATTTTTACCAAACAGGTAGAGTGTTCATACCTTCGACAGCGCAAGTTTCCTTCCATATTTTGTACCCCTGAGACTCTGGTCTAAAAGTCTGTCCCTTCCGTAGCTCGTCGAACAGATTAAATATCCGATTAATCATCAAATAATCCGATTAATTTCTGATCAATTCAATTAATCTCTGATTAATCCTGGTTACTTCATCAATTAAGTCCGATTCCCGCTTTTTACGACACTGGCCCTGACAAAAAGTCTAAGTAGTGTATGATCCATTTTCAAATTTATAATATAATACAAATTTACACGTATCCTACAAGTTATAGTTATAATATCTTATTTGTAAATTTAATAATATCTATTTTTATTAAATTGCGGTGATTAATTAATATTATTCGTTTTAATAAGTTATGAATTTTAACTTTATTTATAATATAGGTTTCAATTTTTTAAATTTGATTTGTTTTGGGACGGATCAGACCAAACCGGAATTCAGGTCTGTCTATAATTTCGGTCCGGTTCAATCCAGATAAAAAAATGAAATTCCGAAAAGATATTCGATATATTTGTAAAATCAAAGTTTAAAAATAAAAACAAGTCACTTAAGTACTAGAATTTTCTCAAATTCTGGTTTATAAATAAAAATTAGACAAATAAATTTTTTATATAAACGATCCAATAAGTTACTCTCAATTTATAAATTCAAAAATGAGACTTTTAAACCCAACCAAACACCGCTTAATTGTTTCTTTTATCAAAACAGTTTTGGAAAATTTTGGCTTTCTAATTAATGCGTTAATGCTTCTCTTCTCTACCTTCGTTGACTCTCGGTCCACCACTGAACACATTGTTAGTGTTGTACACGAGTACATCTGTTTAGAGGTGAGCCAAAAAAACCCGAAAAACCGAAACCGAGCCGAAAAACCGAAAAATCACACCGAAAAAAATCAAAATCGACAAAAACCGAAAAAAACCGTAGCTCAACTGAACCGACGGTTACGGTTTTACACCTAAAACCGAACCGAAAAACCGAACCGCTTATATAGTATTATATAATTTGTTATATATTATATATTATATATAAAAAAAATTATTACTTTAGTATTATTGGTATATTATTATCTGCTAAACAAGGAACTATCCAACTCAACTATAGTTACAAGTCACCGAGTTACAGTAGTTTGTTATATTAAATAGAGAGAGAGCAGTAGAGTAGTAACTAAGTCTTGTATAAATAAAAAACACTGGTCTGATTCATACTTTACATTTCTGGATCATCTTTTACATACCGTAACGGTGCTCATCTACTTCATTTCGATTATATTAATAAGTATTTATATTTTAAATATTTTCTTTCTTATTTATTTTGGTAAAATACGTACTAATGAATAATATTTAATAGTGATTATACCTTATTTTTTATTAAATTTTTTTTAAGATGATTATTAAATTTGTATAATATTTTTTATTATAAAAAAACCGTAACCAAACCGACGGTTAACCGAACCGAAAAAACCGTTTGAAACGGTTCGGTAACGGTTTTAAGGTAGAAACCGAACCGAACCGACATGTACGGTTCGTAACGGTTTTAGCTAAAAATCGAGCCGAACCGACCCGTGTACACCCCTACATCTGTTAATCTCTTAGCTTTTTATTTTGTTTGATTAAAATTATGATTTATTATGTAATAAATGTTCAGTTTAAAATATATATTTGAATAATTTTATATTATAAATAATTTATGATATAAATGACTGATTTTAGTGTAAAGATTAGTTTTCATTAAGAATATAAAATTAAAATAAACCAATCAAAAAAGTACATCATACTAACTTTTGACCTTGAAATCAGTTTCCGACTTATTTACAACTAGTCGAGAAGACGCGCGTTGCGGCGACCTATAAAAATTATATTAATGATGTAATATTAATAGTGGTAGAATAAAATAATTTTGTGGTTGTCTATAAAATTTATATTAATGTTTCAAGGTTAATATTTGTAGGATAAAATAAATTTTATATTATAATAATCTTGATGTGATACCAATACTAATATATAAAATTGCAAAATTGGAATATAATTCATGGTGAAAAAATGAAAATAAATTTATACACATATTAACAATTTAATGCACGAATCTTAATTTTTTTGGATAATTGATTGTGCACAAAAACATCTAATCTAAATCCGTGAGATAGCGGTCTATAACTACCCTTACTTGTAACAATCTTTATTTTTTAATACTGTATAAACAGCCTTCACTTAAAAGTTGCTTGAACGGAGCAAACAGATTATGCCTGAATAATTTTTTCCTCTATACAAAGTAAATCATATCATATACTTATATATAATAAACATAAAGAAGATAATTTGGTCGCTTGGTTTTATGGTCCAAAAGCTTATCATCCGTTGGATCGTATATTAAACAAATAATCACCGTTAGATTAGAACAAAATTAACTTCTGTTCTATAAGGCAACTGATAGTTATTTGCATGTTTATGATTCCTTTTCTGAATCCAAAACAAATTCTGTCTCTCATGTGTTTATGATTTTTTCATGTAAAATAAATATTTTCTAACAGTTTTATTTGTAGAATCATATAAATTGCACTATCTGTTTCAATATATATATATATATATATATATATATATATATATATATATATATATATATATATATATATATATATATATATATATATATAATCGCATCGTCACAATTTTTATATAATATATTTTAAAATCAGTAAGCCGGATTTATGTGAGGAACGAATATAAAAACTTTTTCTTAATCCCAAACAGATTCTACATCTTATTGCATGTTTATGATTCCTTTTCTTAATTCAAAACAAATTATATTTATCAATTTTCATCTAAAACCATAATTTAGAAAAATATTTAAATCACATTATAATAATTTTAATATAAAATACATTTGTAATTATAATCTAATAAAAGTTGGCCTCACATATTCAATCAAAATTTTATTAAAATTTGATAGGAAAGATTTAACACTTTAGCATGATACATACGAGAAAAGGAATGGGTTGATTACAATAGTTTATTTGAAGACATTAATGGCTGTGATGGTATATTTACAACGGTTCTAACTTACAAACAAATCATAATTTCAAATTTTATTTTATTGAAAATTTTGATTTATTATTTATAAATTAAATTTTGTCACACCATTTAAAATATATTTAAAAAAATTATAAATAATTAAAGAGCTCCTGTGCCTTGCACGGGCTATAAGCTAGTAAAAATTAACAACAAACATGTCCGATAAACAAAACAAATATTATAAAAAAATAACCAACAAACATACATCAATAATAGTTAACTTATTGATATCATCCATCAATATCATGTCGAGACTATATTCTTTTCCGGTGTTTGGATTTGTCGACTCCCACATAGCGGTCTATAACTACCTTTGCTTGCAACATCCTTTATTTTTTTAAAACTGTATAAACATCCTTTGCAGAAGAACGGCACCACCGAGTTGTATTTAGATGATCCACAACCCTACAATCTATAAGGGGTATTTATAGGTGCAGAGAAACTTGTGTGCTACCCTTTCTCATAATTAAATAATCTGAAACAAAATCAGATTCTGAAACTTGCTTCTAATATACCTGAAACTAAAAAAGGTAGTTCTAATTTTTGATATTTTTCATCCAAAAATTCCAGAAAATTAGAAAAATAGAACGAAGCGATGTGAGAGGCGCCACTTACACGCCCCTCGCTTCTCCTTTATATAATAAGTATTCTGAAATAAAATCAGATTCTGAAACTTGCTTCTAATATACCTGAAACTAAAAAAGGTAGTTCTAATTTTTGATATTTTTCATCCAAAAATTCCAGAAAATTAGAAAAATAGAACGAAGCGATGTGAGAGACGTCACTTACACGCCCCTCGCTTCTCCTTTATATAAGTATATTGATATTGATTGATTTTAAGTAAAATTTTGATTTATTATAAATATAGACGATTCTAAGCTTAAAATCAAAAATAGTTTAGAACTCCTGTATAAAAATCTCACGCAAACACGCTCCACACGACTACACCTGTTAGGAGAATTTTCACACAAGTTCAGTCTTATAAGCAAGTGCATGCATATTAATATACACTAGTCCGCGGCACTCGAAACATCTTACAGGATGAGAGCAGCCAGATTTAACAGATACTGGACCCGTGTAATATCTTTGTTCCTCATCTCCACATCTGCTGCTGCAGCAACAAGTGGAAATTAAACGGATCAACTAGCATTGTTTGCCTTCAAAGCAAAGATTTCCGATGATCCCCTAGGAGTTCACTAAATTTCACATATATCATTATCTCTTTGACACCCGTTAGTATATCGAATACAAGGGCTAGCAGCAGGAATTAACAGATACAGGGTCAGGTGTGCTTTTTCAAAATTACTATCATCCTCCACCAGCTTTTAATTTTTGATGGATGACCCACGTAGTGAAAAAAACGAAATACGTTGGATTTATTAACTGCCAGCCGTTGGATCATCCAACGGCTGGAACATAATGAGTTGTACAAAAATCTCTAACAATCACATGTTAGAATAAATTTACATGCAGACCTCCCAATAGACTCACGGTCACTCTCCATCCAAGACAAATTTGTTTACCGATAAATTTGTAGGCGACAATAAACTGGTAGGTCTCACATGCCCTCTTTGTTTCCTTCTTTTTTCTTTTTCTTTTTGAAAGTCTCACATGCCCACTAGTGCAAGGAAATTTCCAGATGGCTACCATTTTCCTGGACCTGGTGATTTGAGGATGTGCATCCACTTACACTCATTATTAATATATCAGACACAGGAGTAAGGTCATAGAGGAAACAAAAAAGAAAGAGAGAGAGAGAGAGAGAGAGAGAGAGAGAGAGGAAAACCTCAGAAGATGAGCGCGGGAGTTTACAAATTCTGGAATTGTACACTATATCTGTTTCTCATCTGCCATGCTCAAATCATCCCAACTTCTACTGCTACGGTAAAGGGAAACGAAACCGATCACCTAGCATTGTTGGCCTTCAAAGCAACAATTATCCATGATCCTCAAGGAGCTTTTAGCTCATGGAATATGTCTCTTAACTTCTGCAGCTGGGCAGGCATAACATGCAGCAAACAGCACAAAAGAGTCACTAGCATAAACCTTGCATCAAAAGGTTTTGTGGGTTCTTTGCCGAGTGATATAGGAAACATGAGTTTCCTGACTGAAATTGTTCTCACCAACAACAGTCTTCAAGGCACGATCCCTCAAGAAGTAGACCATCTTTTCAGGCTTAAAGTTCTAAGCTTAGGACGAAATGCTTTGGAAGGAAATATACCAGATACCTTGGGACAAGTTAATAGGTTAGTCATTCTCGAACTTTTTTCCAATAACCTATCTGGTATGATCCCCAATTCTGTTTTCAATCTCTCATCACTGAATGTCTTCAATTTGGCCAATAATCAACTTCAAGGAAGTATACCATCAGACTTTGGTCTGACCCATCACAATATACAGAAGATTCAGCTATCTGATAACAGATTAAGTGGAAACATCCCTGTATCACTTTCTAATGCTTCAAAACTTCAAGTTATTCACTTGCAGTTCAACAATTTTAGTGGCCCCATATCAGTAGATTTTGGAAGGTTACTGTATCTTCAAAATTTAAGTCTGGAATATAATAATTTCGGACTTGGGGAACAGGGTGACTTGAAATTTATTGACTCGTTAGTAAATTGCAGGAGCTTAAAGATATTGAAACTAGGGGCCAATAACTTACAAGGATCATTGCCCCGTTCTATTGCAAATCTATCAATTAAGCTAACGATGATAAGCTTAGCAGATAACTGGATATCTGGAAGCATCCCTCCTGACATATCCAAATTTATCAATTTGATCTTTTTATCTTTAGAGCATAACAATTTCACGGGCATTATTCCCCCTGAAATCACCCAACTTGGAAAGTTGCAACGCGTTCTTCTTTCTAACAACAGACTTACAGGGAACATTCCGGCCTCCATAGGAAACCTATCTATGTTGGATGAAGTTCATTTAGAAAATAATGAATTGAACGGAACCATTCCTCCTAGTTTTGGAAATTGTCCAATGTTGGTCCTCTTGGATTTGTCTCAAAATAACCTCAGTGGGACTATACCCAACGAATTTTTTCATGTTTCTCCTTTTTCTATCAAATTAAATCTTTCTCAAAACCATTTGGTTGGATCACTACCGGCAGGTATTGGTGGTTTGGACACCATAGTTGAATTGGATATCTCTGAAAATGAATTTTCTGGTTTCTTTCCCACAGAGCTTGGTAGATGCATTACCCTTGATACACTATACATGCAAGGCAACTTCTTTCGGGGTCACATCTCCCACTCAATGCGAAATTTAAGAGGTATGCAAAATCTTGATCTTTCTCGTAATAACTTATCCGGGGAAATCCCAGATTTTTTTGAGCTGCCCTTGAAATATCTAAATCTAAGTTGGAATCATCTTGAGGGAGAAGTGCATACAAAAGGAGTATTCGCAAATGCAAGTGAATTTTCGATAGTAGGTAACAAAGAGCTCTGTGGAGGCATACCTGAACTGCGGCTACCAAGATGCAGTAGTGACAGTGATAGATCACATAAACACAAAAGGTCCTGGGTACAAGATTTATTCATGATAGGTTTTATACTAGTTCTTCTCATTGTCGGTTACCATTTGTTGCCTAGAGGGAAAAAAACTGAACCACCTGCTGTATCTATTAGACCTATATCAGTATTACCCATCAGATTGTCATATAAGATTCTCCACCAAGCAACTGACGGGTTCTCACGAGCCAACTTGGTCAGCGAGGGTGGTTTTGGGTCAGTGTACAAAGGAGAACTTGGTCCAGAGTACAATGGAAAAGCTGTTGCAATTAAAGTATTCAATCAAGAAGCAACCAACAGTTTCAGCACAGAGTGTGAAGCCCAACAACATATTCGCCACAGAAACATTGTTAAGATCAGAAGTACAAGTTCAAGCACTGCAAAGAAAGGCAAAATATTTAGAGCTATTGTTTACGACTTCATGGAGAATGGGAGCTTAGATAGGTGGCAGCATTTAACATGTAGAACATCTCCTGATGAGCTTAGCATGCCTCAGATTCTTAACCTAAAGAACAGAATTAACATAGCGATTGATGTGGCTAGTGCACTTGATTACCTTCATAATCAATTAGATTATCCCCTAATACATTGTAACCTAAGTCCAAGCAATATTTTCCTAGACACAGAAATGAGCGCATATGTATCAAACTTTGGACTCGCAAAGTTTCTCATAGATCGAAGAATTTTTAATGGATTCGCAGGACCCTCCGAATATGCACCTCCAGGTAAAAAGACAAATTAAACTTCATACATACAATTTTTTTCAAATCTTAGATATGTCAATGCCGTCCAATAATAAACTTAAAAAATGACCTGAAGTTTTCTGCATTTTTATCAAGTAGTTAAACATGTAATTTGTTGTTTCACCCCATTGTTTATGGGTCGTTGAGGTATGTGGTAGTGGTACGAGATTGGACACATAAAACGCTAGTTTTTATGAATTGGGCACGATGACTCTTGAATTGATTCGATTCCCGAATCAATATGAGGATTCACTTTAGTGAATTTTAATAAACAATATATAGACCAGGTGTAGTTTTATATAACTAATATAGGGTCATGCTTAAGAGAGAACCATTAGAGAGAGAACCCATACAACCCTTACCTTATTTCTAGTATTAGTTAGGGTTATGCAGCAGAACTTCACATGTAAAAAATGTCAATATCTATGTATTATGTTTTAAAATTATTTTTGAACACATACAACGATGAAAAAACATGAAAAAAATATGTATTTAGATTTAGATCCTAAAAATCTATTTAAAATTTAGGGTTATGCAGCAGAACCTTAGTGGTTCTATGGTTCTATTTTAAGGACGGGTTCTCTCTTGAGCGCGACCCTCATATTATATTCATATACATATCTATGAATATATACATACATATATATATATATGTATGTATAATATATATGTATAATGTATATATATATATTCATATATAGAGTTAAAATGTCTTACAAGTTCAGCAAATTTTACGTAATATCCTACATATCCAATTTAGCCAACATCGTTGGAGACGCTCTAACAAGTCCCAATAATTTATTGTTGCTGATACAAGAGTGCTGCAACCTGAATCTAGACAGCTAAAAGTAAATAGAAAAATTGTGTACAGATTTATTGATTTCTCGAGAAACTAATTTTCTTCTGATTTATTCATATGCTTGGTGGACCGTGCACAAGAGTACTACCAGGGAAGCATGGTGTCCACTAAGGGGGATGTCTACAGCTACGGAATAATATTACTGGAGATGCTGACCGGGAAGAAGATTACTGGCCCTAGTTTTCATGGATCGTTTAAGCTTCAGAACTTTGTTTCCAGTGTCTTGTCTAGCGGGGTAAATGATGTTATTGACCCATTCAATCTACAAGAACTTAGTACATATGATGCGGCAAAGGCAAATGATTGTCTAGTTATGCTTTTAGGCATTGGTGTGCGATGTGCCCAGGAGTCACCAAAGTTCAGGCCGGATATTAAAGATACCTTAAGAGTTCTGGAAACAATTAGGAGCTTTTTCGAGGTTACTAAATTCTTATTTATTTTCTACGAATATTAGTTTTATACCATTAGACCGCAATGATCAGTGCTCACACAAATACAAATCACTAGCATATTTGAGGCTGTTGAACAACATAAGCTCATCTGTTAAAGCATATGCACCGATTGAAAATAATATTGATCCGTTAAAACAAATTAATGAATTGACGTAGTTCATCAATGCAACAGTTCTTTATTAGTCCATCAATAAAACTGAAGGTCATCAATCAGATACTCCATCAAATATTGATGGAGTTGGTGATAGATCGGGGGCCTTCAATTTGATTAATGGATCAGTAAATGCCTGCTGCATAAGTACACGTCCATCAATTTGTTTATTGACCAATTGATGACTTAAAGACGGTGTATTTGATGGTAATAGTTATCAAATTGATGAACTGAAGCTCCAAATGAGTGCATATGCTCTTACAGACGGATTGATATACTGTTCTATTAATAGTTTTCTTGTATCAAAAAAAAGAAGATAAGATTAAATGTTTTGCTTCAGGCCAATACAGGTTGTACTCAGACGTATGCTATAGGAAGTTTGCAAGCTGCAGTCTCGATGGCTCTAAGAAACAGGAGATCTCTACTTTGGAACAGGTACACTTTTTCATAGTTTAATGCATCTAGATTATCACTCACACCTTCAATCTTTTATTGAATTCCCAAGTGTTGTAGGTTAGAAGTTTCAGAAATGCCCTCTCCAAATCTAGGGGAAACAAATTCAGGTAGAACCGACTGGAATGTAGCCACAGCAAGGCAGTTGTTGGATCCTTTTCCTCAGATGGCTCCAAATTTAGCCACAGTGTCATACATGGATCTCCATAAAGCAACAAATGGGTTTTCCTCAGCCAACTTAGTCGGTGCAGGTGGTTTTGGCTCTGTTTACAAAGGAACATTTAATCAAGGATATGTTCATCTTCTCTTAAGGGATAGTGAGATAGTAGATGAGATTGGAATAGCTGTTGCAATCAAAGTATTTAACCTTCAACGTAGAGGTGCAGTGAGAAGTTTCAACACTGAGTGTCAAATTTTAAACAACATTGACCACAAATATCTTGTAAAGCTTATAGCCACATGCACAAGTGTGGATCAAGACGGTCACGATTTTCGAGCTATTCTTTTTGAGTTCATGGATCATGGGAGTTTAGAGATGTGGCTGCACCCAAAATATAAAACTAACATTGATAGTCCCGTAAAACCTCGAATACTAACCCTTTTTGCCAGAATAAGCATAGCTACTGACGTAGCCCTTGCACTTGATTATCTTCATTATCAATGCAAGAATGGCATAATTCACTGTGATCTAAAGCCAGGCAACATTTTGATAGACAAAAATATGTCTGCACATATTGCAGATTTTGGATTGGCAATAACTCTTCCTAAATACCAAAATATGAACCATTGCAGCAGTTCAACTGGTATACGAGGAACGACCGGATATATAGCTCCAGGTAAAGTTACTATAACTTGAAATTGAATTAAATTTTTATGAATTCATTGGGGGCCAAATGTAAGACTTGATTTGTTCTAGTTTAGCATAGAATGAACATATCACATATACCAATGTTTTATTTTACCAATTATATACATTACCCAGACTCGGCTAAAAAGTGTCAAACATGGATATGTGTCCAAGTGTCGGACTCGGCAATATTCTGAAAATTTTACATGTTTATGGCCTAAAAGAAGGGTCGGAGTGTCAATGCCCATGTCCGAGTGTCCGACATGGGTATTTCAGACAAAATGAAGAGTCGGGGTAACATAGATTATACTAATTATTTTATAAAGAGAAGATAGAATAAGAGAGAGCCAAACAGAATTTATTAAGCTATGAAGGGCCAGCACCCCCCCCTCCCCCGCCCAAAAAAAAAAAAACAAAAGCCCGAATCAATAAGATAAAGTACAGCTTACATCTCAACTTTTAGGTGTTATGCTCTCATTATTTTGTTTACATCATCAATACTTATGTAGTTACGTGTTATCTTCTATTAATCTGATGATGTTAATCTTCCAATAATTTCTTTTACTTTCTTTTTTCTTAATTATAACATCCATTAGACCATTAGCTCTCTCATATCATCATTTTATCTTTTCTTTAATATTATTCGCACAAATAAATGTCCACTTAGTTTACAAATTATGGTATGTAATATTTAAGATTTGTGTATTATTATTTTCAATTTTTTATTTTTAATTTATTATGATTATTATAACTGTGTACTGAACTTCACACGTTTAATTGTTACTGTTATTAATATATATTCAAGATATTTATACAAATATGAATTTTTACCATATATATAAGTAGACATCAATCTTGGAATCTAGTACTATAATAAAACTTAGAATGGTCTTTGCTTTTTCTTTTTCTCTTTTACTTTCTTTGGCAAAGTGACTGTTTATTACAAAATAGATCTATGGTTACTTTTTGCTATTAGTATATCTCTTATTGTTTTACTATCCATGCTGCAGTTTCATAAACATTTCTATATTTGCTTTTAACAACAGATATCGTGTATTACGTATTACCAATATTCGTTGATCCAAATTTTTTTATACTTTGATCATGGCCCAGGTCCTAGATTTAGCAATGTAATGGTGAAAATAATTTAAACGTTTATGCACATTTTTTGAAGTAATGGCAGTAGGCATTAAGAGTGAGAGTCATTGCCTGACTGACGAAGAGCTCCTAAAGCTTCCATTTCCTCTTGACAATTTGTACTATATATTGTAATTTTTGGCTGAAGCTTTAATTTATATTTTCTTGGTTATTAGAGTATGGTCTAGGATGCAAGATGACAACCAAGGGAGACACATACAGCTTTGGGATTCTATTACTGGAGATGCTGACAGGGAAGAAGCCTACTCATCGTATGTTTCGGGGAGGTCTTACCCTTCACAACTTTGTTTCGCTGGCATTGCCTGACAATGTATTTAACATTACTGACACACTCATGAAGGTAATGACATCTTCAAATACAGGGGATAGCAAAAGAGTAGAGGATTGCCTGACTAGAATGTTCAACATTGGTTTAGCATGCTCCAACATATCACCAAAGAATCGACCAGACATGCGTACCGTATTAAGGGAGCTGGAATCTATTAGGAACAGCTTTTAAGTTAAATATATTTGTGCCACCTCGCATTTAAAAGAATAATACAGAGATACAACCTTTAGTCCCTCGTTGTTGATTACTCAGTATGATCTCATTAGTAAACTAATCGTCTTTTTTCGGACCTGGAATCGTGTTTCTAATATATTTTATTGCTAATGTATATGTTCGTCCTACAGATAATAAGAGTTTGTGTAACCAACAGCGTAAAATAATTCATCAGCAAGCAACTCCTGGTCGAAATTTGATACTATTACTAGACAGTTAAGTACAATTAGATCCAAAATTCATAAATTTTCCCTAATAATCGCCACAAATTTATAGAGCAGAAACACATCTTACCTGCAATGTTAAGCTTCGGAGCAACTCCTTCACTTTTGGAGAACAATTTATCAACTTCCTGTAGCTACTCCGAATACATTATCTGCAAATAGTAAATGAAAATAAAGTTCACAAATAATTTACAACAAAATAAACTCTTTTGAGCATTTTAACAAACAGGTAGAGTGTTGATACCTTCTGCAACGCAAGTTTCGCTTGCATATCTGTACGACTGTACCCCTGATAGAAAGGCTAGTTTATAATCCGTTTTGAAATTTTAAATTTTTCATAGATATGCCGATTATGTGAGTTTTTGTTTTTCTTCAAAGGATTCAGAGGACATGCCGATTATGTTACACGAGCTAGAATTTATCGGGGAACAATTTAGATTTAGACTAATTAGAACCTGTTTGGTCTTATCTACCCCCGTTCCGGAGTATTGGTCCTCCCTTCCACAATTTTCAAGAGAATGGTTTGCATATCAGTGTCGAGAAGATGGCCCAAATCCCGATCTATTATTTTTGCAATTCAAGTCGCTAGATTTCGTATAATATTTTACTCTTAAAACATCATATCGTGTTATGTTTTGTTGTGTTCTTCAGAGATAAACGTTTTTTTTTTTAAGAAAAATCAAAGTGTTGAATTATCTAGTAATAATAATAATATTTTGGACTATCTCTCTCAACTCTATTATTTTGAACATTATTTATGATTTTGTGTCAGGGCGCTTTTTCCGGCATCCTGAACCAATATGAAAAGAGTTCTTGGCTTTCTTTCAGTAATGTTGGTGGATTCCAGGTCTGGCCGTATACAACACGAGGCTAGTACATTATTTTTTTCTTCATTTAAAACAGCTTTTGGAAACTTTTGCTTTCAAATTATGCGCCTACCATACTTTCATTGACTCTCAGTCTACCACTAACTACATTGTTAATCTACATCTGTTAGTAGAATTTTCAGACAATTTTAGTCCAACCAAGTGCATGCACAATAATCTACACCAATCCTCGGCACTCAAAACATCTCACAGGATGAGAGCAGCAGGAGCTAACAGATACTGGACTCATGTAATATCTTTGTTTCTCATCTCCACATCTCAAGCTGCTGCATCAAGTGGAAACGAAACGGATCAACTAGCATTGTTAGCCTTCAAAGCAAAGATTTCCCATGATCCCCTAGGAGCGTTTAGCTCCTGGAATATGTCTCTCCATTTCTGCCTCTGGGAAGGCATTACATGCAGCCAACGCCACCAAAGAGTCATCATCCTAGACCTCTCATCTAAAGGTCTGGTAGGTTCCTTGTCTCCTCATATAGGAAACATGAGTTTTCTGACTAAACTTGTTCTCTACAACAACAATCTTCGAGGCTTGATTCCTCCAGAAGTAGACCGTCTTTCCAGGCTACAAGTCCTAAGCTTAGGCCGTAATGCTTTGGAAGGAAACATACCAGATACCTTGGGACGACTTAATAGGTTAGTCATTCTTGAACTTTTTTCCAGTAAGCTATCTGGTATGATCACTACTTTTTTTAATCTCTCGTCACTGAAAGTCTATAATTTGGCCAATAATCAATTTCAAGGAAGTATACCATCAGAATTCGGATTGGCCTATCCCAATCTACAAAAAATTCAGCTGTCTGATAACAATTTAAGTGGAACCATTCCTGTATCACTATCTAATGCCTCCACACTTCAAGTTATTGACTTGCAGTTCAACCGTTTTAGCGGTCCCACACTTGTAGATTTTGGAAGGCTACCATATCTTCAGAAATTAGGCCTAGCAAATAATAATCTAGGAGTAGGGGAACATGGTGACTTGAGTTTTTTCGACTCATTGGTCAACTGCAGCAGCTTAAAGATACTGGAAGTAGGGGCCAATAATTTACAAGGATCATTGCCCTGTTCTTTTGTCAATCTATCAACTGAGCTAACAATGATAAGCTTAGCAGATAATCAGATTTTTGGAAGCATCCCTTCAGAGATATGTAAATTTACCAATTTGATCTTTTTGTCATTAGGAGGTAACAAGTTCACAGGCATGATCCCCCCCGGAATTGTTAAGCTCAGGAAGCTTCAGCGAATTGTTCTTTCTAACAACAGACTTACAGGGAGCATTCCTGCCTCCATAGGGAACCTGTCTATGTTGGATGAAGTTCATTTAGAAAATAATGAATTGAACGGAACCATTCCTTCGAGTTTTGGAAATTGTCCTATGTTGGTCCTCTTGGATTTGTCTCAAAATAACCTCAGTGGGACTATACCCAACCAATTTTTTCATGTTTCTCCTTTTTCTGTCAAATTGAATCTTTCTCAAAACCATTTGGTTGGATCACTACCAGCAGGTATTGGTGCTTTGAAAACCTTGGTAAAGTTGGATGTTTCAGAAAATGAGCTGTCTGGCTTGATACCAACAGAGCTTTATGATTGCAGTGCCCTTGAATCACTCTACATGCGGGGGAATTTTATTCAGGGTTTCAAGTCCCAACCAGTGAAAAAGTTAAGAGCTCTGCAAAATATTGATCTTTCTCGTAATAACTTATCTGGAAAAATCCCAGATTTCTTTGAAACCCTACACTTGAAATATTTGAATCTTAGCTGGAATAACCTTGAGGGAGACGTACCTAAGAAAGGATTATTCGCAAATGCAAGTGCATATTCAATAGTAGGTAACAGGCTCTGTGGTGGGATACCTGAACTACAGCTACCAAGATGCAGTAGTTACAGTCCAGCTTATCAAATAATAGTGGTTCTACTTGGGCTGGTTTTTATACTACTTATTTTCACTATTTTGTTACATATTTATGCAAATATGGTGCTGCGTTCAGTATTAAATAGACCCATTTCAGTATCACCCATCACATTGTCATACAAGCAACTCCATCAAGCCACTAATGGTTTCTCAAAAACCAACTTAGTCAGCAAGGGTGCTTCCGGTTTAGTGTACAAAGGAAAAATTGGTCCACAATACAATAAAAGAGCTGTTGCAATTAAAGTTTTCAATGAAGAAGCAACCAACTGTTTCATCACTGAGATTGAAGCCCTGCAGAATATTCACCACAGAAACATTGTTAAGATCATGAGTATATGCTCAACTATTGTAGAGAACCGCGGTTTTAAAGCTATTGTTTACAATGTCACTGAGCATAGGAGCTTGGAGTGGTGGCTGCATTCAAAAAGTATGACATCTCATGACAAGCTCCAGATACTGAATCTTAGTACCAGAATAAATATAGCAATTGATGTGGCCAATGCACTTGACTATCTTCATAATTCTTCGGATAATCCCTTGATTCATTGTAATCTAACATCAAGCAATATTTGGCTAGACACAGACATGTGTGCACATGTATCAAATTTTGGACTCGCAAAGTATCTTACTGATATAGGCAGTGATAGTCAAGCTCAAATCAGATCTGGAGCAGTTCGAACCCCAGGATATAAGCCTCCAGGTAAAAAAACTACATAATACACATCTTACTAGAAAATTTGTATTTTGTAGTTCTTTCTTGGTTGAAACATGTAAACTAGCCACCTGCAGGTTGGAATATAACGCGATAATGTTTAATAAGGCATCACTGTAATGCTTTTGCCGTCTAGTAATTAAGCTATACAATGACCTGACTTGAAGCTATCTACAATTCTAATAAGTAGTAGAACATACAACTTGTTACTTCCTTTTCTAAGATAATTCGTTATAGGGGCAGGTATCGTAGTGTCCAACTGTACATAACTAGTGAACTCTGGAGAAAGTACATTTCTCATAATTTATTCAAATACTTGCTAAAAAAAAATTCTAACTATCATTACTATGTTATTTTATGGGCAAGAGTACTGCCTGAGAAGCTCAATGTCAACCAAGGGGGATGTGTACAGCTACGGACTAATTTTGCTGGAGATGCTGACAGGCAAGAAGACTACTGACCCTATGTTTAACGAAGGTTATAAGCTGCAGAACTTTGTCTCCAGTGCCTTGTCTGATGGTGTAAAGGATATTATTGACCCAGTCAATCTACATGAACTTAGTAGAGATGCTGCAGCACATGCAGAAGACTCTCTGAGTATGCTTTTCAACATTGGTGTGAAATGTACCCTGGAGATGCCACAGTTTCGACCAGACATAAGGGATACCTTAAGCATGCTGAAAACAGTTCGGATCAACTTTAAGGTTTCTAAACAATGTTCTTTTTTTTTTCCAAAATATCTTAAGACTTTTTTAGCTGTTAAACTATTACACAACACCAAATCTTCTAAAGCTAGGTGTGTACAGCTCCAATCATATTTTTTTCCTTTTCTTAAAGATTGAGATTATGTGCTGTGCTTCAGGCTAATCATACTACTGAGGCATATGCTCGGACAAGCTCCCTAGCTTCAGTCATTATGGCTCAAAGAAACATGAAATCTCTACCATTGTATGGGTACATTTTCCCTAGTCTCCACAAATAAAGATTTATGAATCATACCTTCATTTCTCTTCTTAATGGTGTAGGATAACAAAAATGGCTCCAAACTCAAGATCAATGTCGACGTTATCATCAGTCGTGGTGTCATATGTGGATCTCCACAAAGCAACTAATGGATTTTCCCTTACTAATCTAGTCGGTGCAGGTGGCTATGGCTCTGTTTATAAAGGAAGATTTCTTTTAGGGAATAGTGGATTAGAAGACGGAACAGGAACAGCTGTTGCAATCAAAGTATTCAACCTTCAGCGTAGAGGTGCAGTGAAAAGTTTCAACACTGAATATGGAACCTTAAAAAACATTCACCACCCGAATCTTGTAAAGACTATAACTACTTGCACAAGTGTAGATAAGGAGGGTGGTGCTTTTCGAGCAATTCTTTATGAGTTCATGGATCATGGAAGTTTAGAAATGTGGTTGCATCCAAGATATAAAAATTACTACAATGGTCCCCTCCAACCTCATATACTGAGCCTTCACGCTAGAATAGATATAGCAGTTGGTGTCGCCAGTGCACTGAGTTATCTTCATCATCAATGTGAGCATTCCATAATTCACTGTGATCTAAAACCTGGCAACATTTTGCTAGACAAAAACATGGTTGCTCACATTGCTGATTTTGGACTGGCAATATCCCTTCCAAAATCCCCGGAATTGAACCAATTGAGCAGCTCAGCTGGAATGCGAGGAACCCTGGGATATATACCTCCAGGTAATTTTACTATTTAACTTGACACTGAATATATACGATTTCTTCTTAGACTGAATGTAAAACTTGACAGGTTCTATTTTAGCATCAAATGTGTTAACCAGGCCTACTAATTCTTTCTTAAGATTATATGAAGATAAAATCAGCCAGTCAAAGAAGAATAGAGACTATATCAATTTAACTCGTAATAGAACCGATTATTTCCATCCTCTTGTAAGTTGTAATCTAACTGAAATCAGGAGATGATAGATATTGTGTTGTTTAATTTAATCACCAAATTCTAGGCATCCTCATTTCCCCTTAAATTCAATCCATATTCAACCCTCACTAAATTGCTCAGATTTTAATTATATATTGATCAATTGCTGTAAAATGTAAATTAGTGGAGGTAAATCTCCAGTTAGTCAAGTAGATACTCTTTGCTGGATAACACCATATTTGTTTTCCTGATGCAAGTTGCTGAGAGGACCGAATGCTTCGTATTAAATTTTATTTTTTAAAATTCTTTCATGGAATAGAAACTCTCAGTAAAGCTTTCCCTACAACCTGGTGCATGTATTTCCCTAAACTACTAATTTGATAATAGTCTAGACTTGAATAAACTCATAGCGAAGAACAAGTTTTATTCATAATTGCTAAAGAAGTGGAGATCACTATTTTCCGGAAGGAAAGTGCCAGGTACCCAAAAAGTGTTCTCCATTTTTTTCCCTAATCCAAGTGGCATTGTATGATTAGTTCCTCTCACATCTATCTATTATCTATATAATAGAACAACCCTGAGTAATTTAATTCAAAGTGACGAATCTACCCTTTACTCATTATGCATATATTTATATATTTGAAGGTCATTATTGACTTTTATTACTAACGTATTTATTAGACATTAATGTCTAATCATTAATATACATTAAATTACTTCATAATTAAAATTTCAATACATGTATGTGTAATATATTTATATTCATGATTTAATAATATATAAATAAATATCCAATGTTATAAAAAATGAAAATTAGAAAATCGGCGATTAATCAGAATGATGAATACATTATTCAGAATTAATTTTATTTTATATATGTAAAAATAGTAAATATATATAATAATTTTTAAAATTTTAAATTTTCGCCACAAATTTTGTAATTTTCAACCAATCATTCCATTTTTTTCCCAATTAGTCATCGATTTTAACCGAATTTTGCCAAATTCTATTATATATCTAATACAACAATAATGAGCACTTAGCAGAAAAAAAATAATGAGTAATTTTAGGTGGGTGATAATTTAATTATATAATAAAATTTTAAACAGTGTATATTTTATGTATTTATAATTTAATAAAATATCATTATAGTGAGTTTATGTTTACATATAAACATCAATATAATATGACTTAAAATACAAATAAATTTAAATTATTTTTATAATATAAATAATCTTAATTTAAAAAGGATGAACAAAAAGATATAACATATATTAAAAAAATAATTTAAAGCAACTCGTGCTTTGCACGGGTTAAGAAGCTAGTTAGTAATAATGGGACCTCTTGTATGCATATCAACCGCCCAATTAAAGATAGCCACATGTCTGCCACGTCATTTGGGAAAAGATTTTGCGAACGAATTTTGGGCTACGTAGCATCACCCTTTTAGGATAGAGGTTCATTTTTATTTTTTGGTAATGTGTACCCCGAATTTCAAATTTACGGCACCTTTAAATTTTATATTTTTCTTGGTTATTAGAGTATGGCCTAGGATGCAAGATGACAACCAAGGGAGACACTTACAGCTTTGGGATTCTATTGCTGGAGATGCTGACAAGAATGAAGCCTACTCATCGTATGTTTCGTAAAGGTCTTAACCTTCACAACTTTGTTTGGATGGCCTTTCCTAACAACATTGTTGACATTACTGACCCACTTATGAAGATAAGATCATCTGCAAATGAAGGGGAATGCCTAACTAGACTGTTCAATATTGGTTTAGCATGCTCCAAGATCTCATCAAAAGATCGACCAGACATGCATGCTGTATTACTTGAGCTGAAATCCATTAGGAACAGCTTCCAGTTGAATTAGTTATGATATGAACATTAGTTCCACAATGTTGATTTGCACTATGCATAATAATCTCATCGAAAAACAAATTAATTTCATTTTTTACGGACATGAAAAGCTTGTTCTTGATACGTGGGTATTAGGGGATTTTAAAATTTTTCTACACATGCAACGCTTTTTAATTACTGTAAGTCTAATTTTATTTGACGTGTTCAACGCTTTTTAATCGCTTTATATCTAAATTGTTTTTATGTGTCCAACGCTTAAAAAGCGCTTAAAATTTTTATGTTGATATTTTATAAGAATTTTAAGATGTTTGCCGAGTAGTGAAAAAAAAACGTGCACAATTAAACAAGACAAAACGGAGTATAATTAGACCTATGTGATTGATGTGACATGCGTATATACATCTGCCGGAATTCATCGGGTAATAACAACTTCGAAACTGATTAATGGCATGTTATTGAATTTACTGGGGATCAATTTCTGAACTGATTAACTGTGTGATATTTTTTTTTACGAATATTGCGTGTATGATTAAAAATATTACGTTTAAAATTTTTAACTTTTTAATAAAAAGATAAAATTTATATTTTAATTCATAAAAATCGACGTCCGAAAAGAGATGCCCTCTCCACCCAATGAACCAATATGAAAAAGAGGTTTTGGTTTTCTCTAAGGCCCCGCTCCCTAATTTTTTTAAGAGAGAAAGTAAATGTAAGTGAAAATAAATGAATTTTTTCCTCTCATTTTTGGAGTGAAAATTTTGAAGTAAAATTATGTTATAATTGCATCTATTTTCACTTACTATCGTCTTTTTAAAAGTCCAGAAACACAAATAGAAATGAAAGTTATATAATTTTACTTCCGTTTTATAACTCGGGAGAGCAGGACGTCCGTTTCACTTGTTTTCCACCCTTTTTATAACTCGGGAGCAGGGCGTCGGTGATGCTGGTGGACTCAGGTCTAGCCGTCTAGCCGTATACAACACGGTGGCTAGTACATAGTACTCCTTTTTTTGTTTGTTTCCATACTACATTGACTCTCAGTCTACCATGCCTGTCCTTGTCTACCATACTTCCATTGACTCTCAGTCTACCACTAACAACATTGTTAGTGTTGTACATGGTTGATTGAATTGAGCACTACATCTGCCAGGAGAATTTTCAAACAAGCATCCACACCAGACCGCGGCACTCGAAACATCTTACAGGATGAGAGCAGCTGGAGTTAACAGATACTGGACTCATGTAATATCTTTGTTCCTCATCTCCACATCTGCTGCTGCTGCTGCATCTGGTGGAAATGAAACGGATCAACTAGCATTGTTGGCCTTCAAAGCAAAGATTTCCGATGATCCTCTAGGAGTGTTTAGCTCCTGGAATATGTCTCTCCATTTCTGCCTCTGGGAAGGTATTACATGCAACAAACAGCACCAAAGAGTCGTCAGCCTAAACCTCTCCTCGACAGGTCTGGTAGGTTCTTTGTGTCCTGATATAGGAAACATGAGTTTTCTGCGTGAAATCGATCTTTACAACAACAGTCTTCAAGGCCCAATTCCTCAAGAAGTAGACCGTCTTTTCAGGCTAAAAGTTCTAAGCTTAGGCCGTAATGATTTGGAAGGAAAGATACCAGGCACCATAGGACGTCTGAAAAGTTTATTCTTTGTCGATATCTCTTCAAATGAACTCTCTGGTATGATCCCTACTTCAATTTTCAATATCTCGTCATTGTCTTCCTTCAATTTGGCCAGTAATCAGCTTGAAGGAAGTATACCATCAGACATCGGATTGACTCTTCCAAATCTGAAACTGATTCGGTTATCATATAACAAATTAACTGGAAGCATTCCTGCATCGCTCTCTAATGTTTCCAAACTTCAAGCTATTGAATTCCAGTCCAACAACTTAAGAGGCCCTGTATCTGTGGATTTTGGAAGATTGCCGTATCTTCAATTACTACGCCTGTCGTATAATAATCTAGGATCTGGAGAAGAGGGTAACTTGAGTTTTCTTGATCCACTCACCAATTGCAGCAGATTACTAATATTGGAACTAGAAAGCAATAATTTTCAAAGGTCATTGCCCAGTTCAATTGCTAATCTATCAACTACGCTACAAATCATAAGCTTAGCATATAATCAGATTTCTGGAAGCATCCCTTCCGGGATAGGTAATTGTATCAGCTTGATTCTTTTATCTTTACAAGGCAACAAGCTCACGGGCATTATTCCCTCTGAAATTGCTAGGCTCGGGAAATTGCAACGAGTTATTCTTTCTAACAACATGCTTTCAGGGAGCATTCCTGCATCCATTGGGAACTTATCTTTGCTGGACGAGATTCATTTAGAAGATAATCAATTACAGGGAACAATTCCGGCTGGTTTTGGAAACTGTCCAATGTTGGTTTTCTTGGATTTGTCTCGAAATAACCTCAGTGGAACTATACCTCGTAACTTATTTTCTATTTCCCCATTTTCTGTGAAACTAAATCTTTCTCGAAATCATTTAGTTGGATCACTACCAGCAGCTATTGGAGCTTTGGGAACTGTAGTTGAATTGGATGTCTCAGAAAATGAGTTTTCTGGTTTTATTCCAGTAGAGCTTGGTCGATGCATCTCCCTCAGTTCACTATACATGCAAGGGAACTTTATTCAAGGTTACATCCCTGAATCATTGACAAATTTACGAGGTCTGCAATATATTGATTTTTCTCGTAACAAATTATCTGAGAATATCCCCGATTTCTTTGGAGACCTAATCTACGTGGAATATTTGAATCTGAGCTGCAATAATCTCGCAGGAAAGGTGCCAATGATAGGGGTATTTTCAAATGCAAGTGCATTTTCAATAGTAGGTAACAAAAAGCTATGTGGAGGGATACCAGAACTGCGGCTCAAAAAATGCAGTAAAAAATATATTGGAACATATAACCAAATTATGGCTTGGGTACAGGTTTTCATCTTGATAGGCTCTATACAAGATCTTCTTATCATCAGTTGCGTATTTATGTCATGGCATAGAAGGAAAAGAAGGGAACAACTGAGATACTCAGCATCAAATGTAATGATATCCCCCAACAAAATGTCATATGAGCTACTCCGTCAAGCAACCAAGGGATTTTCACGAACCAACTTAGTCAGCGAGAGTGGTTTTGGGTTAGTGTATAAAGGAAAACTTGATCTTAAATACATTGGGATACCTGAGGGGGAGAAAGCAGCTATAGCAGTAAAGATATTTAACACTTTGAATGAAGAAGCGGCCAACTGTTTCATCACTGAGTGTGAAACCCTGAAAAATATTCGCCACAGAAATATTGTTAGAATCATAAGTACATGTGAGAACCACAAATTTAAAGCTATTGTTTACGACTTCATGAAGAATGGGAGTTTAGAAGGGTGGCTGCATTCAACAAGTAAAGCATCTCATGATAAGCTCAACATGCCTCAAATACTGAACCTTGATACCAAAATAAACATAGCGATTGATGTGGCTAGTGCACTTGATTATCTACATACTCAATTGGCCAATCCCTTAATACATTGTAATCTGAAGCCAAGCAATATTTTGCTAGATAGAAACATGACTGCACATGTATCAAATTTTGGACTAGCGAAGTTTAATACTGAGTTCAGCCTTACAAGCCAAAGCATTTTAACTGGATTTGAAGGAAACAGTGGATATGTACCTCCAGGTAATAAACTACACACACACACACCCTACTTCATACATAAAATTTTGTATTGTTTGGTATTTTCTTGGCCAAAGCATGTAAGATCTAGACAGAGCCCATCCCTAAGCTAGGATAGAACATGTAACTTGTAGACCTGTCTAACAATTAACATGTATAATAGCCTAAAATTCTTTGCACTTATATTCTGTAGTAAAAACATGAAATTTACTTCCTTTTTTTTTTTTGCTAAATATGAAATTTACTTCCTAGTTATTCAATATAGTATGTAAACCTCTTCACTGCCACAGATATCACAGTCACGTCCTGTGATACCTACAATCTCTTGTATCATTATTTAAGTTATGATAATTAATGTAACTGCTTGTATTATTTCCAAAGTGGTGTAATTTGTCTATAAATGTGTTTTTAGAAAGTGCCGGTAATTCTTAGGGACAGATACAAGAGCACCGCAATCTAGTTGAAAAAGCAATTTAGGCAACGAAGGTGCATTGCGTACAGAATTAGTGATCTCTAGAGAAAGTACTTCTCGTATTATACAATCATATACTTGCAGATAAATTCTAACTTGGTATAATCCTCTAATATGTTGTGCAAGAGTATGGTCTGGGAAGCATGGTGTCAACTAAGGGGGATGTCTACAGCTATGGAATAATTTTACTGGAGATGCTGACAGGAAAAAAGATAACTGACCCTATGTTTCAAAATGGTTTTAAGCTTCAGAACTTTGTTTCCAATGCCTTGTCTGATGGTATAAAGGGAATTGTCAACCCAGTCAATCTATTTGAACTTACAAGAGAGAATGCAGCAGAGGCGGAGGATTGTCTAAGTATACTTTTCAACATTGGTCTGAAATGTGCGCTGGACTTGCCACAGTTTCGACCAGACATCAGTGATATCTTAAGCATGTTGGAAACAGTTAGGATCATCTTCAAGGTTACTCAACTATGATCTTAATCTTTCAAATAATCTTGGATTTCTTAGCATTAGATCAGATTGATTAGTTACCCGTATGTAAATCACTGGCATACAACTTTGAGGTTGCTTAACTGCATATCACCTCATCTTTCATAAACTCTGTCCACTATTCTATTCATAGTCTTCCTTCTCTAGAAATCAAGATTAAATCCTTTGCTTCAGGCCAATACAGGTAGTCCGGAGGCCTATGCTAACAAAACTTCCCAAGCTGCAGTTTTGATGGCTCAAAGAAACATGAAATCTCTATTATTGTACGGGTACAATTCTCCATAATTCCCAATTGCCCATGATATATATATATATATATATATATATATATATATATATATATATATATATATATATATTGGTCATGCCTTGAACTTTTACAAATGGTGTAGGGACAAAAAGATGCCTCCAGATTCAAGATCAATGTCGATATCACCATCGGTCACACTGTCATTCATGGATATCCATAAAGCAACTAATGGACTGTCATCAACCAACTTACTAGGCGCAGGTGGTTTTGGCTCTGTTTATAAAGCAACATTTCATCAAGAGAATGTTCGTCTTCTCTTAAGGAATAGTGGGATAGAAGATAGGATTGGAACAGCTGTTGCAATTAAAGTATTTAACCTTCAGCGTAGAGGTGCAGCAAGAAGTTTCAAGACCGAGTATAAAATCTTAAGAAACATTAGCCACATGAATCTTGTAAAGGTTATAACTGCATGTACAAGTAAAGATCTGGAGGGTAACGATTTTCAAGCTATTCTTTATGAGTTCATGGATAATGGGAGTTTAGAAATGTGGCTGCATCCAACAAATAAAACATACCATGATGGAGCCATCAGACCTCGAATACTCAGCCTACATGCCAGAATAAATTTAGTGATTGGGATAGCCTGTGCACTCAGTTATCTTCATTATCAATGTAAGAATTGCATAATTCATTGTGACCTAAAACCAAGCAACATTTTGTTAGACAAAAACATGGTCGCGCGTATTGCAGATTTTGGGCTGGCAATTTCTCTTCCTGAATCCCCAACTCTGAACCAAGGTAGCCAGTCCAGTGGATTACGAGGAACCACTGGATATATAGCTCCAGGTATATTTTCCATAAAACTTGGCATTTAATTAGAGAAACATGAATTCTTTAAAGGCTTAATGTAAGACTTGGTTCATTTTAGTTTTGCACAGAATGATCTCACCGTGATTCTTTCTTAATAATATTAAATTGGAATAAGAGAGAACCAGAAAGCAGAAGAATTAATTGTCCATGACTACAACCTTTCAGTCCTTCCCTCTCCTAGACGCCTTTAGAGAAAGTGCCAGAGTACCCTAGGTAGTATATTAATCTTTAATTAACTCCAGAACTGCCATAATTAAAGTTTAAATTTATTGAACACCATGATTGCTCCTTCCTCACTGCCTCCATCACTACACCTGTTTCATCCTCAGCTAAATTGCTCAAAGTTGAGACCTCCCGGTATGCTTAACTCTCGTACCATTTTTAATGACCAACCTTGTGTTGTTTAATTGCCAAAAATTAAGTACTGACGTACACATTTTATTTATCTCCAGAAGTCTCTAGTTGGTGTACGTAGTGTTCATTTTGCTTTACTTGGACTAGGTAAAAAATGAAAAAGCTATTAATCACAACAATAGGGTTCCTCGGATTTGTCAGGTCTCATATGACTAACTTATTGCAGTCTATTTCTAATCAAACCAGAGGAAATAACAGACGAACTCGTTTGGATTTGTTTAATTAATATGATATGTGTTCAATAGTGGGGGCACTTGAGAGTTTATTACTTAAGCTCAAGTTCCAGTATTGTCCATGTAAGTCTGCCCCTGCATACATCCACCCCTCCTTTTCCCCAATATATACCCTGATGTATTGAAATTGGTTTTAAATTAATGTAGGAATCGTACCTGGCTGATTAATTTTGATGACAGCTTAGATGTAAATATACTGGTAAATATAATATAAACTGGTTTATACCATGTTTGGTAATTGGATTTCATTTGAAATTATGGATTTGACCCAATTACATGTTTGGATAGACAAAAGAATTTGAATGTGTGAAAACCAAGACAGTCAAATACTCGTATGAACTTGATGATTTTAAATGACAACTCAAATCATGTCATTTGGAATCTAGCATTTAAAATGAATTACATGTTCACAAACACAATCTAATAAAAATTTAATGGCTGTATCATATGCATATTTGTTAAGGTAGTGGGACTATTAAGAATCAGGATTGAGGGGTGAGAGTCATTCCATGACTCAGGGGTGCTCTTACCTCTTAAGGCTTCCATTTTTCTTTGAGAAATTTTACAGTAAATTGCAATTTATGGCTAAAACTTTCATTGTATATTTTCTCGGTTTTAGAGTATGGACTAGGATGCAAAATGACAACCAAGGGCGACACATACAGTTTTGGGATTTTGTTATTGGAGATTTTGACAAGGAGGAAGCCTACTCATCGTATGTTTCGTGGAGGTCTTAACCTTCACAACTTTGTTTGGATGGCTATGCCTGACAATGTGATGGACATTATTGACCCGCTTATGATGGTAACGGCATCTGCAAATGAAGGGAATGAGAAACAAGTAGAGGAATGCCTGACTAGATTGTTCAGTATTGGTTTAGCATGCTCTAAGCCATCGCCGAAGGATCGGCCAAGCATGCTTTCCATACTACATGAGCTGGAGTCTATTAGGAACAGCTTCTACATTAATTAGTATGTGTTGCCTCACTTTTTAAACTAATTACATGAACTTTACTACCTTAATACTGATTTGTACTATGCATGATAATATCACTAAAGATCACTTGCATATTTTATGGACGTTGAAAGAATTATTTCTTTATTTATTGATGTATGTTATTTTTTTTTTCTAAGAAATAGGTTAATTTCCTGTAAAAGAAACATACTGTAGTTGTGGAGCCAACAATCTAATATGCTGCATTAGCAGCCATTGAAGATTTCGCACCCGAAAATCTATCTTATTACTAAACAAGAAAGTATATTTTCAGGGTACTGGTGTATACAAATGGTCAATATAACAGACAATTTGTAGATAAGCAGAAACACAATTTACCTGCAATGTCTGCATTGCAATGTGTGGCTTCGAAGCTACTCCTTTACGTGCTGGCCTAAAAAATATAGCCTGTGAGCAGAAAAAGAAATGATTATAAGGGATTTCAAGTTTACAACTAGACTACTTCTTTTAGACATTATAGCAAACAGATTGTGTGTTGGTCACCTATTGCATCATGCCTGGCCGTAACTTCCCCTTGCTGTGACACTCGCTTGCACAATATTAATGCAATTTTCTGGCATGAATATAGTAGAGTTCTAAGGAAGTCTTTATATTCAAGTAGGGAAAATGGAATTATGGAAATATGAGCCACGAGACCTCCCTCGGCATGATTAATTAAACCTTTCTCAGAGAGTGATGGATTAAGTTTACAGCTTAGGGAGGGAGGTTACAATAGTATTATTTGATAAATTATTGCAGTTTATAATCCTTAACTTTGACTTTATGAGCATATTAGTACTCATATTTTAAAACAGACAGTTAACATTTCAAAAATTTATAATGTGTTGCAGTTTGAAATTTTGCATTAAAAATTTCCCAAATTCGACTTTAGATTCTCTTTTCTCTAGTTAAATTAGATTTAAAAATAAATTATCATTTTTGATAAAATATCACTTTTTATATAAATGACAAGAAATATTGGTATAATGCGTATATTTATATTTTATAATAAATATCATGAAATATATTTTCTTTAAATTTAATATAATACTTATGAGTTTCTCATCATCGCGACTATCTCTCTTTATCAGTCATCATTGTCACCTTACAAGTCTTGATCGTCATTTAGTTAATGACAAATTATATCACCCGCCTATCACCCTATATAATAAAATAAAATATTTATATCTTTCAAAAGAAATCTGATTTACATTTGTCCATCCAAAGTTGACTAACAAACGTTTGTCAATGCTAACTTGATAATTAACATGATAAATATGAGGAAAAAATTCATCGACTTAAATCAAAATTTAATATGTTACATAGAAATGATTATAAAAGGGTTAATTATCAAACTCATCACTGAAGTCAACAAATGCTATCAACTTCATCACTGATTTCTACGGGGTCTCAAGTGACTCACTAAACTCGCTTAATTGTATCAAACTCATCACTGCCGTTAAAAAATGTAACGGAAGTTTAGACGGAATGACAGATTGGCTGTAGGGTTTGACATGTGTCAGGCCACATCATTTAAAGTTTATATGGAAATAAAGTATGCAATTTTTCTATTAAATTAATTTTAGAATATAATTATCTAAATAAATGCATGGAACTAAATCTTAAGATATAATTAACTAAACATCCAAGATTAACTTTTATATTTTTTATTAGATTATATTTATTTTTGAATTATATTGAAATTTTTTCTCTTTTAATATATTTTATTTATGTGAATATTATTGTTGGCAAAAAAATATTTTTAATTTCTTTTATAATACCAACTTTTTTAATTTTGCATCCTCCTTCTATTATTGAATCTTTGAAAATTTGTACTATGTTGTTGGCTGCTTCTACATCCAGATCTTTCCTCCTCAGCTTTTTTGATCTCCCTCTCAATTTATGTGGAACATATTTTTAAAAAGATTCAATAGTAACAATTTTAAAAAAGTTGGTGATATAAAAAAATTAAAAATATTTTTTTGCCAACAATAATATTCACATACATAAAATTTATTAAAAGAGAAAACATTTCAACATTATTCAAAAATAATTCTAATATAATAAAATATATAAAAGCTAATCTTGGATATTTAGTTAATTATATCTTGAAATTTAGTTCCATGCATTTATTTAGATAATTATATTCTAAAATTAATTTAATAAAAGGATTGCATACTTTATTTTCATATAAACCTCATATGATGTGGCCTGCCACATGTCAAGGCCTACTACCAATCTGTCATTCCGTCTAAATCTCCGTTACTTTTTTTAACGACAGTGATGAGTTTGATACCATTAAGCGATTTTAGTGAGCTACTTGAGACCCCGTGGAGACCAGTGATGAAGTTGATATCGTTTGTCGACTTAAGTGATGAGTTTGATAATTAACCCTTATAAAATAAGAGCTGTGAAAGTGTTTTACTTCAAGTTCAATGTAGAAATTTGCATACAAAACTTGTTATTTGGTGTATAAAGTGCATAATCTTATACATTAATGGCTTGAAAGCGAATAATTTCATCATTTATCTTCTTATAATAACTCATAAATAACTAAAAAAATTTAAATTCCACCTAAATAACTTATATTAGTCAAATTGGATAGATAAAGTCAAGAGATTTTATTACTTTCTTCATTTCAAAATAAATTATTTTCTATTTTATCTGTATTTATCATTATTTTTTGAAATTTCTTTTTTCATGTAAAAAATCAATTTTCCAAGATAATATAAAAAACATCTATACTATAATATAATAAAACATAGGTTTAATTTGTAGTCGTACAAAATTTTGGTTTGGTCATCTCCTCTATAACTACAAGTCGGTCACATGTAGACTTCTCTTACTCTTACAATATTAAAGAGTTTTATACCGTTCAAATTACAAACACTTGTGATGTAATACAAGATAAAAAAAAACTCTACCATTATTCTTTTAAATATAATTTATATATTATTTATATACTATATTATAATTATAATAAATCGATATTGATATAATTCGTAGTCGTCCAAAAAATGTAATTAGTTGGTAAATATCATCTGGTTAAAATCTAATTCATTAATACTAAAATACTAATAAGATGATGTTAAAATTTAAATTATAATTAATAAATTACGAATTCTACACCCGCCCGTGCTTCGCACGGGTTAAAGGCTAGTATATTTTTATATATTAAGTTAGATTTAAAATATGGAAACAACTACTATTATTTTACGATGGAAAGAGTATATACAAACCTAAAATCTAAAAAAAATTACCCGTTCTCAGTTCACACATTTGAATCACACGTTTGAATCATCAAACCATAGGTCTCCGGGCCCGTTTGCAACTCCAGCTTTGATCTCCACTTTTCTCCGGCATGGCTGCCGCCGACGCTCCGATCACCGTGAAGGAAATTTTATCTGTAATTCGCTCTTTTCAGTTTTGCTTTTTCGCCTTTCACCATTCAATTACTAAACTATATTTTATCATTGTTACTGGTTATCTAACTGATTATACACACTTTGCATTGCATTATCTCCTCTATCTATCTGTTACTTACTGTCGAACTGTTTCTGTTACTTAATAGTACTTGACTCATCTTTTGTGTGTAACTGATTGCATTAGTTTGTTACGAATACGGCATGACGGTCATGAATTTTGTTTTTGTTGAATTGTTGTTGCAACAGTTGAAAAGCATAGGGATTAAAGAACAATTTATTACTTTTACTAATGTTACTATGGAGTCGGAGAAGTATATATGTGTTCGTGAGACATTTCCGCAACACAGTGTTGTGATTATTGACATGAGCAGGCCAATGCAGCCTTTGAGGAGGCCTATTACAGCAGATTCAGCCCTCATGAATCCAAATGGAAGACTTTTAGCTCTCAAAGGTGTATTAGCTTAAACTCAATGTTTTGTGATTTGTTTCTTTCTAATTTATAAATAGTGTAGTCTCGTGATTGCTTGTAAGATTAGTTGGAAATAGATTTCTTAATCATTTTGCATAGACTAAAGCAGTATTGAGAAGTGATTAGGGCCTTGTATGTCTAAATAAAATGACTTATTAGGTTACCAATAACGGACATGTCATCCATGTCCTTGTTTTTTTCCGTTTTACTGGGTGTCGTGTCAGGGCCAGCTTGCACCGTCATACATGTTCTATTTGTTTTTTCCGATTGACCTAGTCTAAGTACTTTGGCAGGGGAAAAATTGGCCCGCCCCCTTGGAAAAAGCCTGGGTTTGGTATCATCTAAATTCTCAAGAACATTTCAGGTTGTGCACTAAATAGGAGTGTCTATCTCCCGGGTTCTGAAAGGAACCAAAATGAATTCAGCTCTAGTTTGGGTCCTTCACAATCAGAGTCCAGTTCGATTCTCATTCTTTTACATTCCGGTTCTTGATTCGGTTTTGGTCTGGCCACCACAAACCGTAAAAAATGCGAATCAAACCAAATATATATTGCCCCTATCTATCCACGTTCTTAACATTTGGGACAGAGGACACACATTTTAAGACTCCTATAAAATATATATAGTTTCATAAACTCTTATAATTTTTTTATGAATAAAAGTTTAATGTTTAAACTTTTACTCAAAAAAGAAAATTTCAAATATAAGTTATGAAACTATATTTTATATACACCTTATAATGCGTGCCAAACAGTGAATTTTTTTTTTAAAGAAATGAGAGGGACAAAGGTAGAATATATTTAATATTTGTATTATATATTTTTCGTCATATATTATATTGTAGTATATTTTCTATTTGTCTAATTACATATTATAATTCAATCATTAAATATGTTACTTTTGTAGGTTCTACAACGTAGTTTAGCACAAGATGATATACACTTGATAATATTACTTTATCACAAAATCTAATTGTCAAAATATATGAATTTAGAGTAAAAAAATATTAAGCCAAATTATAATTTTTTGGTTCTTTTGGTTTGGTTCCAAACCAAACCAAGATTTTTGGTTCAGTTCTTTCAGTAAAATGATTCCCATGTATTTCTTGAAATTTTGCTATTTCTTAAAATACTAATATGTATATCATTTATGTTATTAGTATAGAATAGATTTAATTGTAATTGATCAGGTATTAATTATATAAATTTACAAGTCATGCAATGCAAGGGCCTTCTTTGGTATTATATATTTTTTTAATGGTGTTAATATAATTTTATATAAAATAAATGGAAGTGTAATGTTAAAATTAAAGTATAAATTAAGTAATCATAGAGTTAAATTTTTTAATCTTAATATCTTGCTGATGTGAATCGAACCTTTGAATGTTTTTGGTATTTCCAATTTACCACACACACACACATATATGGTCCTACTCCAGTTCAAACCTCCTTAAAATAAAACTTAAAACTAAAATAAAAAATTTCTAAATCACATTTAGATGTAGCACATATGGTATGTAAATCGATAGGTGGGAGATGAAGAAAATACAGTGACGTCATATTTAAGAAAAAAGCTCATCGATTAACTGGAAAAATTAAATTAGAAACGGAGGGGGTCATGTGGGATCATGTGTGGGAGAGTGTATTTTAATTGTGTGTGGTGACTTTCAGGGGGCCATTAGATTAGATTAATCTAAGGGCTTAAATTAGTTTGTAGTTTTCATTTTAATTTTGTTTTGTATTTGAGCAATTGCACACACACACACACACACACACGTGTGTGTGTGTGTGTGTATTCAGGGTATTGGATATAATGGGTATTTGCTTTTGAAGGTCCAGTGGTTGTTATTAAGAGAGATACTGAAAAAAGGTTGACCAGACTACAAATCATACCCTATTTCGCTTAAAATAGTTATGGTTATGATAGTATAGATGGATGGCATGGACAAGATATATAGATAGATTATTGACTATTGAGAATAGCATGGATTATAATAATAAAATTGTAAAACGAATTGTTCCTTTATTTTTAAGATTTTACATGGTCCATAAGTTTAAGAATGACTCCTATAAAAGGAGATATAGCCTTTTATGATACGGGGACTTTTGATTGATATCAAAATTGAGAATTGTTCACTCTTGTTATGAGTTGCGATGATTGCAAATCACTCTCTTCCGCGGTTAGAAATCCTAGGGGCAGTGGTTTTTCTGCGGTTGGATATCCTTAGGCTCGTGATTTTCTGCTGTTAATTCACCAGATCTATCTTTTTATCTTTTTTGTTCCTGTCCTTGTCCTGAATAAATGGTCAATGCTCCACCACACAACTCTAAACAACTTATGTGTGTTTCAATATATTACTATATAAATTTGGTATATACTGATACATACATTAGATGAATGAATAATATTATACTTTGCTCTTACCCTATGTTCATTACTTTGCTTGAAGGGAGAAAAGAATATAAAGAAGCTGAAAAATAAATTAGGGAAAGAACTTTAAGAAAAATACATTGCATGCTCACAATTCTTCAAATGACAGAGGAGAAAATATGGGCATTATATAAAATATAAATATTTCTCTTTCTCTATCTCTCTCTCTCTTTCTCCCTCTCAGATGCACACACAAACTTATGCTTGTGGGGTTACAGAAGCATGAAGAGAGAAGTGCAGAATAATGTTTTTACCTATTGATGACAATGGTAAGGATAGGGTAAGAGCAAATGAGAGAAAACACAACTGTATTACGAAAGCACAGTATAAATTGCACCAAGTTAACTGTTATAATATTTGGTTTATTAAAATATTTGCAAGTTGACATGTAGTTTATCGAATAAACAAATGTTATTTATTAATCCATAATATTATTCTAATTAATAGTTAATATACTTTTGTAGCTTCACTTCCTGGAACTACTCAGGAGAACTTGCAAGTATTTAATATTGAGACGAAAGCAAAAATGAAGTCATGTCAGATGCCTGGGCAGGTGAGCTTCACTCTTTTAAACCTTGTCTATATCGTTTATTTTAGAAGTTGGCTGATGCTAACTTGATGCTTTTTCCAGGTCTCCTTTTGGAAGTGGATCACCCCAGAGTTGTTGGGCTTAGTAACTCAAGCATCTGTTTACCATTGGTCTATTGAAGGCAGGATACCTTTTCCTTTACCTGAACTGTCGAGAAGTCTATGGATTCCATTTTAACTTTTTTTACAAGCTCTCTCTTAGTTTCGATAATTTGATATTTTTACAGGCGATTCTGAACCTGTTAAGATGTTTGATAGAACCGCTAATTTAGCAAACAATCAAATAATCAATTATAAATGTGATTCTTCAGAAAAGTGGTTGGTTTTGATTGGAATTGCTCCTGGCTCACCAGAGGTACTCAGTTTCTTTATCCATTCTTCTGTGCTTGTTTATGTATATACAATTAATTATGTGTACTATATGTGTACTTGTACTAGTTTAGAATGGTATGGGGAGAGATATACAGTGGTGTTTCTGGGTTGCTCGAATTCTCTCATTATTTTGAATCATGTTATGGACTACGTTTTTTGCAGTATACAGCAGTTTTTATGATATTGTGGAACTGGAGCTTATTGTTGCTTATGGTGTCATTATTTTATGGAAATAATGGTCATGTAATTTTAGAACTGTCATGGAGTTGTGGCTGTTTGTTTTCCCTTATATGTAACTTTTGACTCTAAGCAAGTTATAAACTTTTTGGTCCATTGTTTGAATCTGACTTAAAACTGAATCATAAGTTGAACCTTTTAAAGTAGGAAAACGGTACCTTTTTGGCTAAAAGAAGGTACTTATATACAGTGACTTACTTTAAGTTTGTAATTTGATTTGATACAAATTGAAAATATCCTCACTGCATGTAACTAATTAATATTTGTTTTGTATCTAGTAACTTAAAATGTATAATACTAATAATTATATTATCTATAAAATGATTTGTTCTTACAAGTCATGAAAATATCTTCATTTTTCAAGATCAAACTTGCCCTTTGCTACTAGCTTTTGGGTGGGCCAAACTAGCTTTTAGGTCCAGAAAACTGTATTTTTCTTTATCAAACTTGCCCTTTTCCACTGAAGCTGCATGAAATTTTATGTTCCTTGTAGTCGTTCTATAATCCTGAAATCCTAAAGTAGTTTCTAAAGGTGCAGGTAGGACAGTTACTAGATATTCACAGTACAAAGATCTGTGCATATATATATATGCATATATATATATATATGTGTGTATATATCCATGAGTTTTGTATTTTACTTAAAGTTTAGAGAATCCATATTAGTATATTACTCTTTTCTGTCAGTGTCACTAATCGAGTAATTTGTCAATTTGGTGTAGATTGAGTTATAATCTCTGATGATATCAGTAGTTTACTTGCATAAATATCTATGTTCTCCATATTTACTCGCAATTTGTTATTATTTTATCTCCTGTGATGATTAATGTATTGAAAGTTGAACATATTGTATAATGTGTACTGTAGTAACTATTTTCACCAGTCTCTCCAAACTTGTTTTGCTTGAGCCTGCTTCTTGTTATGTTCATAGAGACCCCAGTTGGTCAAGGGGAACATGCAACTCTTTTCTGTGGATCAGCAGCGTAGTCAAGCTCTTGAAGCACATGCGGCATCATTTGCTTCATTCAAAGTGTGTGTGTTTTCTGATCTGCATGTGACTTTGCTGCCTGTTCAATATAAATATTACTGTATTCGTATTGTATACCACTCCTGAACAAAACATCTCACATTATCTTCCAAATCATCTTAGATTTCAGGTAATGAGCATCCATCAATTCTTATATCTTTTGCAACAAAAAGTATTAATGCTGGCCAGGCAACATCAAAGTTGCATATTATCGAACTTGGTGCCCAGCCAGGTACTTGTCTTCCTATATATATAATATATCTATGTTTTTCTTTTGGTTTTCTGATATGTTCATTTATCTATATATCAAATCCATATGGGCAACATGACCATTGCCCTTCAATTTATCTTTGTATTTCTGTTGGAAACTCTTCATTTTAGTCAAAACACATGCATAGAATTTAAATTGTTGTCGAGTCCAAACTTGTACTTACATCTGTGTGGACATTTCTAGCCAAGTCTGGGTACCATAGCTTATGGGAGAAAATAGAGTAACACACATTAAATAGGTCAAGAGCTCTTCCACCCATTTTCCATGATGTTAGCAAAATGCACTTGGTCCACGTACACCAAATTATATAGACGAGCAAATGATTATTATATGTTATTACTTGACAGTTGTCCTTATTTTGGTCTCTAGGCTCTATCTTATCTTTATGCCCATTTTGTCTTGTTTTTAAACCCCTCCAAACTTGTTTTGCTTGAGCCTGCTTCTTGTTATGTTCATAGAGACCCCAGTTGGTCAAGGGGAACATGCAACTCTTTTCTGTGGATCAGCAGCGTAGTCAAGCTCTTGAAGCACATGCGGCATCATTTGCTTCATTCAAAGTGTGTGTGTTTTCTGATCTGCATGTGACTTTGCTGCCTGTTCAATATAAATATTACTGTATTCGTATTGTATACCACTCCTGAACAAAACATCTCACATTATCTTCCAAATCATCTTAGATTTCAGGTAATGAGCATCCATCAATTCTTATATCTTTTGCAACAAAAAGTATTAATGCTGGCCAGGCAACATCAAAGTTGCATATTATCGAACTTGGTGCCCAGCCAGGTACTTGTCTTCCTATATATATAATATATCTATGTTTTTCTTTTGGTTTTCTGATATGTTCATTTATCTATATATCAAATCCATATGGGCAACATGACCATTGCCCTTCAATTTATCTTTGTATTTCTGTTGGAAACTCTTCATTTTAGTCAAAACACATGCATAGAATTTAAATTGTTGTCGAGTCCAAACTTGTACTTACATCTGTGTGGACATTTCTAGCCAAGTCTGGGTACCATAGCTTATGGGAGAAAATAGAGTAACACACATTAAATAGGTCAAGAGCTCTTCCACCCATTTTCCATGATGTTAGCAAAATGCACTTGGTCCACGTACACCAAATTATATAGACGAGCAAATGATTATTATATGTTATTACTTGACAGTTGTCCTTATTTTGGTCTCTAGGCTCTATCTTATCTTTATGCCCATTTTGTCTTGTTTTTAAACCCCTCCCCCCCCCCCCCCCCCCCCCAGGGATTGCAGCTTTTACAAAAAAACAAGCAGACCTTTTCTTTTCTCCTGATTTTGCTGATGACTTTCCAGTTGCCGTGCAGGTCTGCTGTCTGCATTTGCTTCTTAAAAAAATTGAATTTTGAACTTGTTTAATTTGCTATCTTGTAATTTGGCAGATATCTCATAGGTATAGCTTGATCCATGTGATTACCAAGCTTGGACTTCTATACGTTTATGACCTCAAAACAGCTGCAGCAGTATATACAAACAGGATTAGTCTGGATCCAATCTTTTTAACATCAGAATCTTCGTCAGGTAGGGGTTTCTATGCTATCAACCGAAGAGGTCAAGTGCTGCTGGCCACTGTAAATCAATCAACTATCGTCTCTTTTTGGTATTTCTTGATTCTTCTTGCAGCTCAACAATCCTAAGCTAGCTGTCGATCTTTCCGGCGGAAACTTACCTGTGGCAGAGAATTTGGTATATTGGTTCTGTTTCATCTATTCTTTAGTTTGTATATTTTGAAAAAATATGTTCAAATTGAGTGAGGGTTATATTTAGCAGTGGGGACTGGGGAGTAGAGTTAGGGTGCATCTTACATTTAGGGTTCAATTCCATTATTATGTTTTCTCTTAACTGTGGACAATGATCTCGCTTTAAAATCTGTACCAAAGCGGGAGCAGCTCTTAAAGTAGTAGAAGCCTTTGCTGAACAGAGGGATTTCCCATATTGTTGATATACTTAGAGCAGGTTTGTAACACCTAGTGCAGTGTGCTGTGCTGCTGTGGTATTCAGTAATTTTGTGCCGATGAACTTACTCTATATATCAGCTTTCAGAAAATTTAAAGTTCTTTTCCTTTGGATTCTAATTATTAAAAACCAACTAATGTTTTCGCCAGGTTGGTTATACACCTCATGATTATCTGTTTCTTCTGCAAACAATTCTTCGATCAGATTCTCGGGTAGGCAAATAATGTTCATGATTCCTGTGCTAAATCTCACACATTATTGCTCAGATTATTGTAAAAAGCATCAAGTATTTTAAATCGACGATGACATATCAATTTTTTTCCTGAAGGTTTTCTCTGACATATTTCCTTTAGTTCTAAGAATATTTTCTGATAAAGATTTTAATTATTAAGATATCACAAATATATTAACAGATTTGTTGTACAGGAGACTTTGAATATAAAATTTGTTGCAATTTTTTTTCTTTACAGGGGGCTGTTAAGTTTGCGCTCATGATGGCTCACATGGAGGGAGGCTGTCCAGTTGATTACAACATCATAACCGACCTTTTCATCGAGGTTCCTACAATCACAATGTCCACACCCTCAATGTTGAATCTATACTATTCTACTGGTTTGCATTTATACATAAGCCTTTTCTAGCTGAGAAAAATATATTTGATGTTTAATATACCATTCAGTTGTTTGGGGCTAACGAGTTTTCACTATATAGGCCTTTATAATAATACTATCAAATAACCGGTGCCAAGCACGGGTTTAGCTGAACTTATCTGATAAACAGAATTTGTTGCTTCCACTTATAATAGATCTAATTTGAAGATTGTAGATTAATGACGACAAAAAAAAGGTTATAGATTAATAGTGTTTCTCATTCTTTTAGAAGAGTTTCAATTATTAAAAAATGAAAATATAAATAAATAATTACATAGTGCTGATAACCTAAGTTACCCGGACTCGGGTACGGGTGTCGGACACGGGTGTAGATCCGTGTGTCGGGTTCTTCATTTTCAAACATTTAAGATCCTTGGATGTGGATCCGAATTTGGACACAGGTACCGGGACTCGGTCAGTGTCGGACACGGGTTCGGGGACTCGGTATATAAATTTAGCATATGTTTAATATTTCTAGTATGTCATGTAATTTACATAATATGCATTTCTCAAATAAAACAATTACAAATTACTGGAATCATAAATATGAATGAATAGCTTCACCCAGCAAACAAAATATAAATGTCTTCCTGCCTCATTTTTAACACACCATTAAAATTGATTCTCCAAATCTGAGTTTCATACTTAAACTAAACATAAGAATTAGTACCAAAAAGCCAAAGTTCCATACTCAAGCATCAGTGCATAACAGTTTTGTAAATTAACTTAGACTTAACAGTAACAATTAAAATGAAAGTGAAAAGATATAGAATGAAAATTCAGGTCTTCAAATAAGCTAGATGTCTTCCTCCTCCCCATCCTGTATCATTGCTTCAAATTCTGGTTCATCAAGTGAGAGCTGAGCAAATTCTCCAATATTTCCATCGGGATCAAAATTGTCTCCACCTAACAAATGATAAATACTTACTAACTACACAATATAAAATATATTAGAATTGATATATATAATATAATTATTATATATAACTTGAAAGACACCGACAAACATCCCACAATTTTGAAGGTCCTTTGACATATTCATCATCCTTACGTGAAAGCACACGGAGGTTATTATGCACAAAAACTAAGTCTTCCGTCGTGGATGTCTCCAATCTGTTTCTCTTCACTGTTTGAATTAGTGAGTAAGTGCTCCAATTTCTCTCAATACACGAAGAAGAAGCTGGTTGTTCAAGTAATTTGAACGCTAAAGCTTGTAACATTGGCGTACTTGTTCTATGATTTTCCCACCAAGAAACTGCACTCTCTGTAATTCTACCATCAATGACATGAGCCTGATTGAAATACCCACTTCCTGTAGAAAAAGCTCCGAACTCGGTAAAGACTTTTTGCAAGTCAGTAGGATTTAGAAACAACCTCTTGAAACATTTGTTTCTATTAATAGAAACTTCTTCATCTTCATGTGGAGAGATTCTCATTATTCCATTATTCCCCCCTCGAAGCCAGCCTTCACAATAGTATTTAGGCACCAAAGAGTGGGCAAGGCAGTGTAGTGCCGTGTTACTTTTATTCCACCTGCTCACCAATATATGGTGAATAGCTTCAAAAAATTCTGATTTCCCAGTAATCAAATCCTCACCTTCATGTGTAAATATAACCTTCTTCACATTCTCTATCATAGAGTCCCACATATCATAAATAAGATGCAACACAGCAGCGTCCTTATCATCTTCTCTCAACATTCCAACAATTGGTTCAGTAATGGCTAAAATATATTCTAATTGATCCCACTAAAAATCATCCACAATACATCTTTTTACTTCCCTTGCCTTGTTAGCGATGACATTATATAGTTAATATTAAAACTATTTATTTTAATTATAATAATGTATCTCTGACATAATCATAATTTTAACGACCTCAAATTGTAATTAAAATTTAAAATTTCAAATGACTCATAACCAAATTAGGTGAGATAAGTATATATATATTTTACGATTTTAAATTGTATAAGTGAAAATCAAAATTCAAGTTTGAAACTCGGCTTGTAATAAAATATTAAAAATTATAAAGACTCAACAAGGCTCGCGAATAATTTAAAATTCGAAAGGTTGAATCATTTACATCATAATTGACACATATGTAATCAAATTTGAGTTGGTCAATATGGTCAAATTGACGGATCGGACACAGATCCTAAAAGGTTTCATCAGTTATTAAAAGTGTGTATATAGTATAAATATGTATTGAAATTTGTGCTTTGCACGAACTTAAATTAGTTATTTTAATAGATTATTTTATTATATATACATAAATATTTTACAATTTGTAATATTTTTATGATCATGCATATACTTATAATTGTATGTTTAAAAATATATAAATGACTAATTCTAAATAAACATAAAATCCTATTATTGTATTAGTATACCTATTCTATGTATCTTAACATAAGCACAAACTCTCCGATTCTTGTATGTTTTATTAAGCAGATGCTCCCTTGAGACATAGAATTTGTAATTAGTGATTTTTTTTGGAATCTATTTTATTTGGTTTCTATTTGATCACTTGCCTGTATATATATATATTGTTTATTATGATAATCTGGATTATAATAGAGAATAATTTGGTGGCTAAGTGCGGGTTTATTATTAGAATTTTTGTGATTGATATTGAACTGAAAATTGTTTTTCTCTTTGTTATGGGTTACGACCCATGCATATTCTTCTTTTCTTTGGTTGAAAAATCCTAGGCGTAGTGGTTCTTCTGCGGTTGGATCAACTGAGGCTCGTGGTTCCCAGGGTCATCTATCTTTTTTGTTGTTTTTCTTCCTGTACTGCATCATTGACCCTTAGCGCCCCAGGCATGTACTGTTCATACCAAATTTCTATAAAAATGTAATAAATTTTATGTATATTAACATAAGCACAAACTCTCTGATTCTTGTATGTTTTATTAAGCAGATGCTCTTGAGACATATAATTTTTGTAAGACTACTCTTTTGTAAGTAATTAATTATTTAACCTTTATGTTTCATTTTTCTTAGAGGAAGTTGATACGAGAGGCCACAACATTTCTGTTGGAAGTCCTGAAGCCCAATTTACCGGAACATGCTTTCCTGCAAACTAGGGTGGTTTTCTTTTATAATTACCAACTGACTCCTACATAGTTAACCTTAATTAACATCATATGGTTTATAATTCTATAGGTTTTGGAGATAAATATTTTTACTTACCCCAATGTTGTGGAGGCTATACTAGAAAATGGAATGTTTAGTTATTATAATCGTCCGCGCATTTCTCAACTTTGTAAAGAAGCTGGTCTTTATGTTGAGCTCGTCGGGTACACTTTCAACTTAACTATTTGTGAATTTCAGGATATTGTTATTTTACAACTTGATAATGAATTCAAGCTGTTGCATAAGCACTGTGTTAAACGTGTTATTGCGAATACTCATGTATTGTGTATCACCTATATATGAGGGATGAGTGTTTATATTGTTTTGTGAAGGCATGAAGAGGTTTAGTGCTCGACTTCTAAAGCCGATGGTTGTCCCTAAAGATTCACTACTTATAACTGTAGTGGAGATGATATATGCTATCTTATGGGGTGACAATAAGAGCATGGTTTTAAAGTTTCACTGGTAAGAAAATTTTAGTATTTTATTGACATTTCTAAAATCTAGACTAAATGTTCAATATATGTGTTTTTTCTTGCTAGGCAATGGCTTACTCGACAGTTTTATGGATGCTGGAAGAGTCCTGATCACAATGTAACTTCTCTGATGTACTAGCACCAAAGCCCGACTTTTTTGGTATCTTGACAGGGGTATTTGAAGATTTGAATTTTTCCCTTCAAATATCTTGTTCCTGCATAGAAATATAGAATCAAGACGGATGGAAATATAAGGAATCTGAGCCACCCATATATGTTGGAGTAAAGGAATATGTGAGCAGGATGATTGTAAAGTGTAAAGGGTTAGATCGGCTAAACTTGCAATGATGTAATTAACCGTGGATGAGTTCATGAAGTATACAAGGGTTGGTGGAACCTACCAACCAGATGTAGAATGACCATGTTTATTGTTTAACTTGATCTAATTTGATTTGTTTTTGTCACGATACATAATCGGATACATAATCGGGTGGCGGATGCAGGATTTAGTATATGGTGTGTCACATATTTCATCAAACACCTTGCAGTCTTTATTTTTTCTTTTTCAAATTGTGATTTTTAAAAAATCTAAAACTATGAGTATAATAGAGGAGAATTCTGAATAGTCATATCACAAGAACTTGAAGTTTTAGAGTGAAGAAAATCAATTGACGGAGAAGCCAGAACATTTGACGGAGACAGGAAAAGCTGTGTACCAATTACAAGATGTATACATAAGTACACATATAAATGTAAAAAAACTAAAAAATAATAAAGGTAGGTCACATGCACTATCATTAGCAATGGTACATCCGCCACTGTACATAATTAAAAAGCCGAATTTACCCGTGATGGGTGGGAACAGTCCATAACCCGAGATTTAAAATATACCGGCTAGCGGTTCCCCATAAAAAAAACAGAATTTCAAATATTTTAGGATATAATTATTCATTAAAAAATCAACCAGATTGTAAGCTTGTCAATAATTGTGCAACACACTGAAAATTCTAGTAATATAATTTGTGTGCAGTAGCCAGTGGCCCAGTAGCAACAAAACGTCAAAAATTGGAGTTTTTAATTTTCATTTATCAAGCTAAATAATTATTGTCTACAAGTGCAGCCGACAATTCAACTTGGTAATGGATGGTAGACCAGGGGAAGTTTTCAGATGACTACCCTTCCCCTGGTAGCTATGGTGATTCTCAGAAAGTGCTTGAATATCTACACAAGTCCTCAGCACTCATAACCAGTATATCAGTGAAACAAGGATTAGAAGGTCAGAAAGGAAACAAACAGAAACAAAAGTTACAAAGATGAGGGCACATGAACTATCTTCGTACCTCGTGTTCCTTGCTCTAATCATCTCAAATTCTAGCGCTAGACTAAGTGGAAACGAAAGAGATCAACAAGCATTATTGGCCTTCAGAGCAAAGATCTTTAATGATCCCCTCGGAGTTTTTAGCTCATGGAATATGTCTCTCCACTTCTGCAGTTGGGTAGGGATTACATGCAGTAAACAGCACAAAAGAGTCACCAGCATAAACCTCTCATCTAAAGCTCTGGTAGGTTCTTTGTCTCCTGATGTAGGAAACATGAGTTTTCTGAGTGAAATCATTCTCTACGACAACCATCTTCAAGGCGCAATTCCTCAAGAAGTAGACCGGCTTTTCAGGCTAAAAGTTCTAAACTTAGGACAAAATGCTTTTGAAGGAAGCATACCAAATACCTTGGGACGACTTAATAGGTTGGTCATTCTCAAACTTTTTTCCAATAAACTCTCCGGTGTGATCCCAACTTCTGTTTTCAATCTTTCGTCACTGAATGTCTTCAATTTGGCCAATAATCAACTTCAAGGAAGTATACCTTCAGGCTTTGGGTCGACTCTTCCCAATCTGCAAAAGATTCAGTTATCAGATAACAAATTCAGTGGAAGCATTCCCATGTCACTTTATAATGCTTCTAAACTTCAAACTATTGATTTGCAGTTCAACAATTTTAGTGGCCCCATATCTGTAGATTGTAGAAGGTTACTGTATCTTCAAAAACTGAGTCTGGAAAATAATAATCTCGGACTTGGGGAAGAGGATGACTCAAATTTTTTTTGACTCATTAAAAAATTGCCGCAGCTTAAAGATATTGGAACTGGGGGCCAACAATTTACAAGGATCACTATCCCGTTCTATTGCTAATCTATCAGTTGAGCTAACAATGATAAGCTTAGCAGATAATCAGATCTCAGGAAGCATCCCTCCCGATATATCAAAATTTATCAACTTGATCTTTTTATCTTTAGAAGGAAACAACTTCACCGGCATTATTCCCCCTGAAATCACCGAACTTGGAAAGTTGCAACGTGTTCTTCTTTCTAACAATAGATTTTCAGGGAACATTCCAGCCTCCATTGGGAACCTATCTATGTTGGATGAGATACATTTACAAAATAATGATTTGAACGGAATGATTCCTCCTAGTTTTGGAAATTGTCCAATGTTGGTCCTCTTGGATTTGTCTCAAAATAACCTCAGCGGGACTATCCCTAACGAACTTTTTCAGGTTACTCCTTTTTCTGTCAAATTAAATATTTCTCGAAACCATTTGGTTGGATCACTACCGGCAGGTATTGGTGCTTTGAAAACCTTAGTTGAATTGGATATCTCTGAAAATGAGTTTGCTGGTTTCATTCCAGCAGAGCTTGGCGACTGTGTCACCCTTGATTCACTATACATGCAAGGCAACTTCTTACAGGGCAATATCTCCCAATCAATGAAAAAGTTGAGAGGTCTGCGGAATGTTGATCTTTCTCGCAATAATTTATCTGGGAAAATCCCAGATTTTTTTGAAAACCTATCCTTGAAATATCTAAATCTAAGCTGGAATCATTTTAAAGGAGAGTTACATACAAAAGGAGTATTTGCAAATGCAAGTGCATTTTCAATAGTAGGCAACAAAGGGCTCTGTGGAGGCATACCTGAACTGCGGCTACGAAGATGCAGTACACACAAAATGTCTTGGGTACAAATTTTAATCATGATAGGTTCTATACAAGTTCTTCTCGTTGTCGGTTGCCTTTTGTGGCTTAGAAGGAAAAAAACTGAAACACGTGCAGTATCAATTGGACCTGCATCAGTATTTCTGATCAGATTGTCATATGAGCTTCTCCACCAAGCAACTGACGGGTTCTCACGGGCCAACTTGGTCAGCGAGGGTGGTTTTGGGTCGGTGTACAAAGGAGAACTGGGTGCACAGTACAGTGAAAACGCTGTTGCCATTAAAGTATTCAATGAAGGAGCAGCCAACAATTTCAACACGGAGTGTGGAGCCCTACAAAATATACGCCACAGAAACATTGTTAAGATCAGGAGTACATGCAAAAGCATCGAAAGAAGCGGCAAAGAGTTTACAGCTATCATTTACGACTTTATGGAGAATGGAAGCTTAGATAGGTGGCAATATTTAACATGTCGAACATCTCATCATGAGCTTAGCATGCCTCAGATTCTGAACCTAAAGAACAGAATAAACATAGCGATTGATGTGGCTAGTGCGCTTGATTATCTTCATAATCAATTGATTGATCCCTTAATACATTGTAACCTAAGACAAAGCAATATTTTGCTAGATGCAGAAATGAGTGCATATGTATCAAACTTTGGACTGGCAAAGTTTCTTGCAGATCAATGGCATTCTGATGGATTCACAGGACCCTCTGAATATGCACCTCCAGGTAAAATAACTATACAATTTCAACTTCATACATGATCTTTTGTATTGTGTAGTTTTCTCTTGGCCAAATCAGTTGAGATCTGGTCAGATTCACCCCCAAGTTGGGATAGAATCAGAGAATTTGCCTTGGGATAGAAACTAAAATAGAAACTAATGTTATTAAGAGAATGGGAAGGTTTGGCCGTTTGGGGACCCAAGGATGGACCCCGAGGTAGACCTGGCGAGGCTTAGGTGGGGCCTAGTGGGGTCAAGGTGGGGCCTAGTGGGAACGGGTTGGGGTCAAGTGTGGGCTCTTAAGCCTTTTTGGAGCCTGTCCAGCGCGGGGTGGATTGAGTGAGGCTGGGGATGGGCCTCAGGTGGATGATGTCATCCAGGGGTGAGTGCAGTAATTTGTCTTGGTTTTTGTTTAAGGTTTCTATATATTGGTTCAATAGCCTATATATATATTCATATGCTTGGTGGAAAATTCTAATTATCATCGGCTTTGAAATTCTATGCACAAGAGTACTATCAGGGAAGCATGGTGTCAACTAAGGGAGATGTCTGCAGCTATGGAATAATATTACTGGAGTCTGGAGATGCTAACAGGGAAGAAGATTACTGACCCTATGTTTGATAGATCCTATAAGCTTCAGAACTTTGTTTCCAATGCTTTGTCGGACAGGGTAATTGATGTTATTGACCCATTCAATCTACATGAACTTAGTAGATATGATGCAGCAATGGCAATGGATTGTCTAGAGATGCTTTTAGACATTGGTGTGAGATGTGCCCTGGAGTCACCGCAGTTTCGGCCGGACATTAAAGATACCTTGAGCATTCTGGAAACAGTTAGAAGGGTTTTCGAGGTTCTTATAATCTCTAAAAGTCTTAAAATTTTAACATTAGAACACAATGATCAGTGTGCACACAAATACAAATCACTAGCATCCTTGTGGCTGTTGAACACCATAAACTCATCTGTTAAAGCATATGCACCAACTGGGAAAAAAAAAAATTCATCCAATAAAACGAATTGACGTATTTCATTAATGCAAGGTCCGTCAATGAAATGGACACCAATCCGATACTCTACCAAATATTGATGGAGTGGGTTATGGATCGGTGGCTATCAATTTGATTGATGGATCAATAAATGTCTGTCGCATAGGTAAAGGTGCATCAATATGTTGATTGGACCATTTGATGAATTAAAGAAAGAGAATTTGATGCGAATAGTAATCAAATTGATTTGATAAATTTATCAACTGAAGCTCCAAATAGGTGCATATGCTCTTACAGATTGATTAATACTATTCAATTAATAGTTTTCCTGTGTCAAAAAAAAATTAAATAAAATGTTTTGCTTCAGGACAATACAGGTGGTACTGAGACATATACTACAGGAAGTTTTCAAGATGCAGTCTTGGTGGCTCAAATAAATTCGAGATCTCTACCATGGAACAGGTACAATTTTCCATAGTTTTAATTAGAGCCTGACAATCATGTCGTTTCGTGTTTTCGTGTACTCATAGCTAAAACCGAAAACGATCCGAAATCATTTCGTGTACCTGTTTACCCGATCCGAATACGAAACGAAATCTTTTGTGTAAACACGAAAAGAAACAAAAAGTACACGAATTAATTTCGTTTACTTTCATGCACTTTTGGTTTATATGAAACAGTCGAAATAATTATACCCGAATACACGAAACAGACAAGAAATACTAATGAATATATAAAATAAGTATGTGTATATTGTTATAATACATATATTTATAAGAATATATATTACGTATATATAATATATTATAATATATAAAAACTAAAAATTATATATAAAATATTTCGTGTACTTTCGTGTTCCGAAAATGAAAATTCATATCCGACACGAAATCTATCGTGTGATTTCGGGTTCATGTACTTGTGTGTTTCATGTATTGAAAATCAAAACCCATAACTGTTTTTTCGTGTCGTTACGTTTCGTGTTAGCTTGTCAAGTGTTAAATTGCCGGGCTTGGTTTTAATGCATACAGATGTATCAATCACACTTTGAATCTTTTATTTAATGTCCAAACGGTGTAGGTTAGAAGTTCCAGAAGTGCCCTCTCGAAATCTAGTAGAAAGAAATTCAGGTGGAGCCGACAGGAATGTAGCCGCAACAAGGCAATCGATGGATCCTTCCCCTCAGATGGCTCCAAATTCAGTCACAGTGTCATACACAAGGCAGTTGAGGGATCCTTCCCCTCAGATGGCTCCAAATTTAGCCACAGTGTCATACATGGATCTCCATAAAGCAACTAATGGGTTTTCCTCAGCCAACTTAGTCGGTGCAGGTGGTTTCGGTTCTGTTTACAAAGGAACATTTGATCAAGAATATGTTCGTCTTCTCTTAGGGGATAGTGGGATAGAAGATGAGATCGGAATAGCTATTGCAATCAAAGTATTTAACCTTCAACGTAGAGGTGCAGTAAAAAGTTTCAACACCGAGTATCAAACTTTAAACGACATTGACCACACATATCTTGTCAAGCTTATAACTACATGCACAAGTGTGGATCAGGATGGTCACGACTTTCGAGCTATTCTTTTTGAGTTCATGGATCAAGGGAGTTTAGAGATGTGGCTGCATCCAACATATAAAAGTAACCATCATGGTCCCATTAAACCTCGAATACTGACCCTTTATGCCAGAATAAGCATAGGAATTGACATAGCCTATGCCCTCGATTATCTTCATAATCAATGCAAGAATCAAATAATCCATTGTGATCTAAAACCAGGCAACATTTTGATAGACAAAAACATGTTTGCACGCATTGCAGATTTTGGATTGGCGATAACTCTTCCTGAATACCCAAGTATGAACCTTTGCAGCAGCTCAACTGGAATACGAGGAACCACCGGATATATAGCTCCAGGTAAAGTTACTATAAAACTTAGAATAATATGAATTCACCGGGGCTAAATGTAAGACATGATCAGTTTTAGCTTAGCATAGAACGAGTATACAACGTATACTATTTTTTTTTTCTTTTGCCCCAAGTATACTCATTATTTTCTATGAAGTAGATAGAACAAAAAAGAACAAGAATTTATAAGCTATGAAAGGCCAGAGTCCGCCCCTCCTCCCTAGCTTGAATCACAGATATTATCATGCCTACATAAAATAAATTAAAACTCACATCACTAATATTTATCACATTACTAATATTTAGGTATTATGCTCTCATAGTATCATTATTTTGTTTACAACATCAATGTTTATATGCTATTTTCTTGTTAAATTATAAAAGATGACATCTTCAATGTTTATGCAGCATTTTCCTATTAATTTGATGATTAATCTTCAACTAACTTCTTTTACTTTCTTTCTCCATAACTACAACATCCATTAGACCATTAATTCTCCCTCATACCCATTTACTCTTTTATCTCTTTCTTATTTTTATTTGCACATATATTTGTCAACTTATTTTACATTTTTACATAAAATAAATATTTATGGTTAGTGATGTTTAACCAATTTTTATATTTTTAATTTATTCAACTTATTATAATTGTATGCTCATTAAAAAAAAATTGCATGTTTAAATATTATTATTAATATATATTGAAAATTATTTATATAAAAATATGATTTTTTTTTGTTGGGTACAGAACTTGAACAATTCAGGCAAAGGAAAATTCTCTAATGGCTTGTTTGGAAACTTGAATTTCATATGAAATTCTAGATCTGATCAAAAGACATGTTTGGATACATTAAAAAAGTTTGATTTGGATTTCATTTAAAATCCCGGACATTCTAATACTAGTTTAAAGTTGAGAATTTGAAATGACGCCTTAAATCGTGTTATTTGAAATCAAGAATTTGAAATGATATACATGTTTCCAAACAAAATCTAATAAGATTTGCTTTTATATCTTTTATATGTCTTACATATGCTGGTATTCGAGTCTTTATAAAGATAGACATATATATATGTGTAGATTCTTCCTAGAACTCATCATAAATTAGATACATCAATAAATTTGGCAGAGATTATTCTGTAATTGTCCTCTATTATGTAATTTGTGGCTAAAGCTTTTACTTTAATATTTTCTTCGCTATTAGAATATGGTCTAGGATGCAAGATGACAACCAAGGGAGACACATACAGCTTTGGGATTCTATTACTGGAGATGCTGACAGGGAAGAAGCCTACTAATCGTATGTTTCGGGGAGGGCTTAACCTTCACAATTTTGTTTCGCTGTCCTTACCTGACGACGTGATTAAAATTACTGACCCACTCATGAAGGTAATGACATCTGCAAATAAAGGGGATGACAAACGAGTAGAGGATTGCCTGACTAGAATGTACAGTATTGGTCTAGCATGCTCCAAGACATCAGCAAAGGACCGACCAGACATGCGTGATGTATTATATGAGCTGGAATCCATTAGGAACATCTTCTAGCTTGAATATAGTTGCGCTACCTCGCCTTTTGAAAGAATAACACGAAGACAGAAACTTAGGTCCCTCAATGTTGATTTGCACTGCAGTACAATCTCATTAATCCAATATTCTTTCTCGGACCTAAGAATCTTGTTTCTATTGTATTTTATTATTAGTACTAAACAAGTAAGTATATTTTTGGTCTTGGCATACGTTGATGAGCCTAGAAGGGATTTAAAATGCATATTTTCTACATATAAATTGTCACAAATTTATCGAGAAGGAACAAATTTTACCTGCAATGTGTGCAGTGCAATGTTAAGCTTCGGAGCAACTCCCGGGAAAACAATTTATCAACTTCCAGGTATATCGTCTGCACACAGAAAACTAAAATAATTTCACGGAATTTTACATCAAAGATTTTTTTTTTTTTTTTGAGCATTTTAACAAACAGGTGGAGTGTTGGAACCTTATACAACTATGATTCTTACATTGAGAAAATACTTATGCGAAGTTCCCACTTGCTTACAGGACTGTAAGCCGGTATGGATCGGTTGTCAATCACGCTCGTTGATATCATGCTCGTGAATAATACTCCCCTGCTCCCTCAGGTTCTTAACCGAAAGGGACGGATGTTCAGCTTTCAGGCGTCTGTACTCTGTAGTATAGTTTAATAGTTTTATGAATCATTCTAACCCTTTTTTTTGTCGGATTAAAATTAATATTTAAATTTTTATTTTAAATATTTGATTATAGATTTGAAAAAACGGATGAAATTAGTAGTTGATTTTAATTTCTGTAAATAAAAATTTATTATTATCAAAAAGTCGTATAATTTAAAGAATTTAGAGAAATATCTGATAAAAGAAAATGTAAAAAATTTAGAGAAATTCTCTATGATACACTCATAGATTTGGCTTTTCCCGTTGGTACACCTACTTTTTTGACTGCTACGAGTGATACCACCATGGTAATAAATGTCGTAGTAGTGCACTCTCCCGTTAGTCGAAACGTTAGAAAAACGTTAGGAGGGTCAGTTTTTCAAAAAATTAACAATAAAATAAAGATTTTAAGTTTAAAATAAAAAAACAAGCGGACACACATAACAGATGTCACACGAAGGTAGTGGACACTTCATCACTTCGAGAACAGCGAGTTAGGGTTTAAGCGAGAGCGAGAGCGAGGGTTTTGCCAGCAAGGAGGAAATCTCTTCATCACTGAATCTCAAGCTCGAGTACAAATCTCTTCGTTTTTTCAGGTATGTACTCTGTCTTTGTTGCCCTTTTCGAACTCGCTTTTTCTTCATATATATTCGTTTTGTATTCGTTTTGTAGGCACCATATGTTTGTGTTTGTGATTTTATAGTGTAATGATAGCAATATAATGTTCTACATATGTGATATGCATGTTTGATTTCATATGTTTTAGGGTTTTGATTTGTTGAAAATGGATGATGAGTTTAAAGTTCTAAGGTTTAATTGGAGGGGTAAAATTGTTGATATTAGAGTGGAGATAGATAAGTGCACTTTGTTAGATGTAGTGATGGATTACGAAGCTAAAGGGAAGGAGGAAGGGGTTAAGCTTGATTATCATTTCCCAACATTTTATTATCGGTACAAGGATGATCAATTTCAGTTAGTAGTTGACAAAGATATGATGACTATGTTTAAAAGATGTGCTGAGAAAGCTTTGATTCCCATTGCTGTTGGAACAACCATAAAGCCAAGCCCCATTCACAAGTTGGTTCTTAATTTGAGGAGGAGTAATGAAGCAAAGCACCCCCCTGCAGCTGCAATAGACAATGTAGTTGAAAATGTCCAGGAAAATGATGTTGGACTTGAAGATTTGGAAGATAACTCAGTTGCCACTGTTAGGCAAGAACCAAAACAGAAACAAAAGGCAAAGAAAAAAGCAATGCCAAAACAGAAAGGGAAGGCAAAAATAAGAGGCCAATCTAGTGTGAACCTACCACCAGACCCCATATCACCTAAAACTGCATTTCAGTCCTTGCCAGTGAGGAGGAGCCCTAGATTTTCCCCAACCTTGATGGTCCCAACAGCAAAAACTTCATCATTTTCAGATCAGGGCACCTTTAAGAAGAAAGTGCCAAGGACAACTGCAGTGAGGAAAGGTCAAGGTTCAGTGCAGGGAGAATCTTCTACATCTCAAGTAAGAAGGAGGGTTGATTTTCCCAGTGAAGATGATGAGGCCAAGGACTCTGATGATGAAGTCATGGCAAGTGATAATCTACCTTCAGATGAGGAAGAAGATATAGGTGGGATTCCAAAATTTAAAGACAATTTTAAACCAGGCAAGTGGCATGATTTCATAGATGAGGATGATGATAGTAATTACTATCAGGCTCTATACAGGAATGGAGAGTTGTTTGAGGATAAAAAATTTGGCTCTATTAAGTTAAGAGCTTGGATGATATTTATGGACAAAAAGCACTTCAAGGACACTCTCAAAGATTATGCTATCCAGGAGGGGTTTGCTATCAATGTTTTGGCAGCTGATAACAAAAGGTACACAGGCACATGTTATGCTGAGAACTGTGGTTGGAGGATACATGCTAGCAGGTTACCAGATGAGAAGACTTGGGCTATAAAAAAGATTGAACCGAGTGTACATACATGTAGAGGGCTGGAGACTTATAATCCATTGTGTGATGTGAAGTGGGCTTCTGCAAAGCTAATGGAAGATATCAGAGCAAACCCAGACATCCCAGGAAAGACCTTGAATGAGCTTCTTTTTCAGAGACTATGTACCAATGAACATAGTACTTTTATTGGTACTATGTTCGTAAAAATTAGAATAAAAGTGAAGATATTGAGTGATTAATCGATAATTAGTAATTAATGTGATCACTAATTATAGTCTAATATTTTATACATGATATATGTTTGTGTCGCTATAAATTTTCATATTTTTTTATTAATTTTTTAAACTATGATATTTTAACTGTTTTTTGATCTGGAATTCCAGTTATTGAAGTGGAGTTTGGGTTTATCATATTGTTATGGCCACTCATTTCGTTTCAAATTATTACATGTCCAGTTCTGATTTCTTCTTGTCAAATTGATCAAATAATAGTAGAGTTAAAAATCTATATATATCCCTTGTCAATATTCATAAGTCCATCCAGTCCTTGCGTTAGAAAAATCTCTAGCTCCTTAATTTTCTCTTTTCCCATTCTCCTTCACTTGAGAGTTACTAGGTCTCTTCATCACTCTATAGCTATATTTTCCGGCGAGAATGGCCGGCGGTGGTCCTATCAATTCCGGTAGTGGAAAAGCTTATCCCGGAGAGCTTACTACATATATTATGCTAACGTGCATTATTGCAGCCATGGGTGCAGCGATGGGTGGTTTGATCTTCGGTTACGATATTGGAATTTCAGGTACAACTTATGTAATAAAATAGCGTCAAGATATTTATTTTTACATGTAACTTCATAATCCGCAAGCAGATACAGTACATCCGGATATACTGAGTAAGTTTGGTTACGTTATGGACTTTGATTTATTTTGTTGCAGGTGGTGAAGCGAAACTTGTTTCCATTAATCTGGAGCCATAGCTCAATGTTTTTACAAAAGCTAAGCTAAGAGAGAGTATCTGAAGCTATATATATACACTATACACACTGAATTGTAACTAACTACTTTTCCCGCCAAATCTAACTAACTTACCACTAACTAGCATATTTACAAATTCAGTGTTGTAAAAAACGGGAATCGGACTTAATCAGTGAAGTCACAAAACAAGGATTAATTGGAGATTAATTCGAATATATCGGTGATTAATCGGAGATTTAACCAGTTCGATTAATCACCGACTTTTAGAACAGTGACAAATTATATTACCGTGCCTATATATTTACTGTACATGCTTAATAGGTGGTGTGACATCGATGGATCCCTTCTTGAAGAAGTTCTTTCCATCCCTGTACAGAAAACAAAAGGCTGATCATTCGCAGAACCAGTACTGTAAATTCGACAGCCAAATACTAACGATGTTTACATCATCGTTGTACTTGGCTGCTTTGTGTTCCTCAGTGGTGGCTTCGTGGGTGACACGTAGATTGGGTCGGAAGCTATCTATGCTTTCCGGTGGTTCATTGTTTTGTGCAGGTGCTCTGATTAATGGCTTTGCTCAGGACGTTGCTATGCTCATTATTGGTCGGATTTTGCTTGGTTTTGGTATCGGATTCGCAAATCATGTACAAATTTTTCCAGTTTATTTTACTTGTTTTTTTAGATTTTTGTGATTTGTTTTGATGGTTGTAGTCTACTAAACTTGATTGGTCGATAACTCGATATACTCCCTCTGTCCCACCAGGTTCGTTACTGTTACTTTTTGGTACGCATTTGAAGGCTCCTATAAAGTATACTTACATTATATATATTTTTTTAGAAAAAATCCTGAAAAAAAGTTTGACGTTTAAATTTTTATTCAAACAAATGAAAAAAATTAAAACTATGTTATGGAACTATACTTTACGAGAGCCTCAAAATGCGCGCAAACAATTTACATTAACAATCTGGCGGGACGGAAAGAGTAATTTTCTTTGAGTTGAACCAAGGCCAAACAAAAATGAGGATTCAACTTCAATGGCATGATATCTCCATTTACATGTCGTTTACTTATGAATGTGACTCTCAC